>NC_092814.1:72051840-72266840 GCF_023375885.2 Dermacentor andersoni
TCAAGAAATTAGTGTTATCATGCACTGAGAGGTTTGTTCCCTTGCATAGAAAGACTACAAAGCGTCAGAACCCATGGATTAGTTGGGACATAACCCATCTTAAGCATCGTATTAAATGAAAAAGGAAGGATAAAACTGCGTCAGCATTAACTGCCCTTAAAGAACAGCTGGTTACTAAATTGAAGCTCGTACATAATAAATTTTATGGGCAAACTCTCTCAGCTTTCTTGAAGGAATCTCCTGAGAAATTCTGGCGCTACTTGTCAGGTTCCGAAACGTGTGTGAATCAGCTAAAGATTAATGGTAACATATGTACAAACCTTACTTCAATTGTTAATGAATTAAACACTACTTTTCACCAAGCGTTTACAGGGCCAAATGTTCAATATTTGCTAATACAAAACTCTGATCTACCACATGTCGCAAACCTAATGCCTGACCTAGCTCTTGCTCATGAAGCAATATTTTCTCTTCTTTTAAATGTTCAAACCAGAAAGTCAAGCGGCGCTGACGGCCTACCGAATGCCTTCCTTGTACAATACTCAGAAGTTGTATCACATTAACTGTTTGTTCTGTTTAACATTTCACTCAATCAAAGCTCCTTACCCACAGATTGGCTTACAGCAAGAGTGGTTCCCATGCTTAAATCAGGAAACAGACAAACAGCTTGTAACTACAGACCAATTTCTCTAATAAGCACATGCTGTAAATTGCTTGAACGTGTAATCGCGCACCACATATCTCAGCACCTCGAATCAAAAGGATTCTTCATTGAGTATCAGCATGGTTTCTGGAAGACTGTCTCAACAACTACGCAATTAATTTCGGTTATACATGATTTTGCTTCAGCTTTAGATAATGGTGAAGAAATAGATGCAGTTTTTCTTGACATGTCAAAAGCTTTCGGTCGTGTGCCACACACTTTACTCATTGACAGATTAAGGGATGCCGGGCTTCCTGAGAGATTGATACTGTGGTTGCAGGCTTATCTGAAAAATCGCACCCAGTTTGTAGAGTGTGCAGGTGTCAGGTCTGCTGATGTACCGGTCTTGTCCGGAGTACCACAAGGCTCCATACTAGGCCCTTTGTTGTTTTTAATTTATATATGGTATTGCATCTAACATCGACCACTCTGTTACAGTAAAGTCATTTGCTGACGACTGCGTGATGTAAAGTGTTGTTAATAGCTCCTCTTGTCAAACACTACTGAACAAGAACCTCTTAAACTTGCAGACTGGTATGAACAAAACGACATGCAAATCAATTTTGATAAAACAGTTGCTATGAAGATAACCACAAAGAAAAAGCCACTGTCCCATACGTATTACATCGCTAATAAAAATATTCAGTCAGTAACGTCTGTAAAATATCTAGGACTAACTATCGCAACCAACCTAAAATGGGATAAGCATTTGAAGATTGTTTGCACAACAGCATTTAAAGAAAACTTTCCTTTTGGCGCAGAAAATTAAAAGACTCGCGTCAAGTGTTAAACTCGAGGCATACCGCACTATAGTTCGACCAGTCCTTGAGTACGCTTCTGTAGTGTGGGACCCACACTACATTAAAGATATTGCCTAAGTAGAATGAATTCAGCGCCTCACTGCTAGATTTATTGTATCTGACTATTGATATCCTTCATATGTTACCCATATGCTGCAGCAACTGAATGTGGAGCCCCTCAGTGTCCGGCGAAAGATAGCGAGACTAAAAATGCTTGATTTGATCTATCAGAATAGAATTGGTTTACTGCGCGAAACTTATCTTTCTCGTGCACAACACAGGTAATCTAGGATTAATCACTAGAATGTTATCTGCCCGTACTTTGCGAGGAGAAAAATGTTTCAGAAGTCTTTTTTTTTACTGCAGGCACTGCTGCCTGAAGTATTTTGAAAATAAATAAATAAATCATGTCTGAAATGCTACACTTCCAAAAAGAATGTTTAATCATCAGAGGTGTTAAGAGCAAGAGCTTGTACGTTAAACACTATTTGTGAGGGTATAAAGGTAACATAAGCAACAATAAAACACCTGCAAGACAAACACCCAAATTCAAGCAGAAAGTCGCCATCAGTGGTGAAATAGCCAGCAGATCTCTTGCAGCAGCTCTAGTTGCAGAAAATGTTTCCTTTTGACGCAGACATTTCGGCTTTTGTAGCAGGGCGTTTTGGATAAGTAAATGACACAAAACAATAGAACACAAGCTCTGTAACTCTGCAAATCATTTTAAAAAGCTATCGATTAGAAGGGATTGTAAAACAAAGCTTAATTAAAGACATCATGTCAGGTGCTACAAAGTTGTGAAATTCACCATGTGGCAGGCTGCTTACAAGACAGCGGCAACAGCAAAATGGCACATTATGTAGCGAAGGCAGAGTGTTACTCTGCATGCAACGTTAGTATATAATTTTACTTTTTATTTTGCAGTTATTCCAGGCTTGTAAGTGCTTCAAGAGCTTCTCCTGGCCCTCCTTCAAGTGCCTCACCACTGCTGATGTAGGAGGAAGACATTTGCTCATCTCCAGGGGTGGCTGCTATCTACATGTTAAAAAACTTCGAGGACTGTTTCAATCAACTCCGACTGAATTTATTTACAGTAGCATGACGCAGATCTGACAAAGAACCGGCCAGGACATGACTGTGGGCTGAAGGGAGGTACACTGATATTAGAGAGCTTTAGAAATAGCACACCCAAGCATCTTTATGTACCCTAAACCCCCCGTCCTGCGTGCATTCTTTTGTGCTCCTTTTGAATTCTTTTGTATGCCCAGTGGTTTGCATACCCCTAACTTAGAATGTGCAAAACTTAAAACACCCTATTAAAATGAACTCGCCCGTTTATAACGGTTGCTCATAAAGAGGGCTTAATCAGGGTTCTTTTTGGTGTGACAGATGGTGAGCTTGATGCTCTTGGCCAGGAAGAGTCCATCCAGACTAGTAGCTCAACTCAGCATTAAAGCACTTTGGCATGTCTGCTGTATGCAGCAAGTTCACCTGGAGCACACTTAATTACGCCATCCCACAGCATGGAACCAAGTAACTATGATACTTTCCCAAATAAATGCTGGACATTAACGCTGTGCCAAGCTATCGTAGTCATCACCAGAAAGAGGTTCAAAGGAATATGGAGAGCTGGACAGTGGTTGAACTAGGAATATTGGTTGAGCCAATGTTTCAGTAAGAGGACTTGTCCCCTTTACCTGAGAAAGACACTTTACCCTTGTCGAAATGTTGGCTCAAGCGACAACCTTTCTTTAACCACTGGTGATCAGTTCTCACCAAGCAGCCTACAAATGCACAATGCATGTGCCTGTTCATTGTGCAGAACAAGCAAATGAGGGCCTACTGCAGATTGGTCATTACCTCCTCTATCATTCTGTGTGCACTTTTCCTCATTATCATAAACTGCTTCGATTTCAATCTGGCTTTCTGGCTTCCCTATTACTTGCTACCATAAGTAGAAGCAACAAGATAATTGAAAACATGAAATGCAAGTTGTCAGGGCATGACATTTCAATGCATAATTCACACTGCTCAAAAGTCGTTCCACTAAATGCACATTGCTACTAATTTGACACATTGTAAATTGAGAAATGCAAGTAGATAATATCAAAGGAGAAAATTAAGAAGCTCAAAGCTTGAGACTGGAATGGATGCAACAATAACTTACATCTTTCGCAGGAACAGTCAACAGTTGCGTAAGGAAGTATTTTTCATGTAGTGTCAGCTTCGGAATGACATGTGCAAATTCTGGCTTCTTTCCACTGGTTTCTTCAGCAGGATTCTGGCAACAATCAGATGCTGTTAATCTCATAAGAAACATATTGTGCAGCCATTAAATGTATGTTCTCCAGCCACTATAGCATGAAACATAGTAAAAATCCACATATTATTATGTGGTTTTCTTTTCTCCAGAATTTGACATGCATAATCTCCATCGCCTACTATAGTTCGATACCAAAGCTTTCCACATTATTCCAAACATCTAGTCATGGTTTTGGTTCAGAAAAGTGTTGCAAATTGGCAGGCACCTATGGGGCTGAAGGGCTGTAGTTTTGGATGTACTGTGGTGCAACCTGGTGGCAACTGATAAAGTTGGCTGGGTAGTATGGAAAAGACACCGCCCCGTAGATTAACACAGGCCTCGCTCGTTCTGTGCACAATTCTTGCACTCAAAAAGTGTTTAACACGTACGTAGGGCATTGTGTGCTGCTGCATGTAACACAGGTCATGAAAAGTGGGTGCTTTCTGTTCAACAAACTGCGCCAAAGTTGGCAGACCCAGCAACTGCACCAGGCATTGCCAAGCAGCGTGTGGTCCCTAAGTGTCATCATCGCGATTATTGTTGACGGTGAAATGTCACGAGGGTCGTGGGCCTGACACCTAGAGTTTTCAACACATTGTGCCACGACTTGGTGGCGAGCGACGAAATTAGCTGGGTAGTGCACGTTGCAGCTCTCCACATTAAGTTACACTGTCACTGGGCTGTATGCAACTGATCTCGCTTGCTTTCTGCATGTTCAGACTCCATTTCTTATTTCATTTTGTGTTCAGCTACTGGAAAAGGCACCTGTGCCACTGAGAGTGGATGATCTCATCAAGAGTGCGCCTCGTTCTAGCTAAACCATAGAAAAATGCAGTCATCTCTAAAACAGCGTATTATTTTTTTTATGAGAAAATTGCCATGCACAGAAATTTATGAGACTTCAAGGAACTTCTGATGGTGAAGCGGCCCACATAACTCAGCGAAAGTTCATAGCGTGGTTGAAACTGTTTCGGAACACATTGCTGAGAGGACAAGCGAAAAATAATTGATCGACTGACGTAGTACAGAAAATTAGTTACAGCATTAAGTTAGGGAAATGTACATAAAAAGTGGGGTTTAAACAGCTGTGTCACATCATGTGTTACTGTAAACAAATCAATGACAACAAATGAAACTATTGCTGCAGCATCATTCTTTCTCTGCAAGAAAGATTACTGCACATCAGCGCTAAGGCCACAGACACTCAATCGCGGTATTTACTGATGGCCATGTCTGGAAATGCACTTTTGCGGCATAAGCTGCATGATGCCGGCAGTCTCAGCGTTAACACATACTAGAACCGATCAAGCACAGACACGGTGCTAATGCAAGCAGCTTATTAATTCTTACATTAGATTTTTAGTTAATTACTTCAGGGGTGCCGGTGCTGAGGTGGCACGCGTGCTTAAGCAAATGTACACATATTGCAACAGTCTGCTGTTGCAGCTTCACATCATGTGACTTGAGTGGTACATACATAAAAGTGGCAGCACAGCAAAACGGCGTCTGCAACTTCTTATGCACAGTGCATGCAATTTGACACAGTTCTTTGCTTCCTTGGCAACGGAAGGCATGCTACAAAGCCACCAATACACGAAATTTTCCAACATTCCCGCTGCAGTGCAGGTCAGATGAAGAGATATACTGTGTTTTATACAACACGAAACCGATAAGCGTGGCATAGAGGGTTCTGTTGACCGGCGTTTCCGCAGCGGCGCCTGCACAGCCCATAACGCCCATCACCATTGTCATCAGGCCCTGCGATGGATGAGTAAAACTGGAACTACTGAAACTACCAAAACCATGGGCGCTTGTGCACATTGTGCCAAGACCGGTACTGTGCCATTAAAGGGCACTAACAACAGCTCCACCCGTGACATGTATACGCAGAGAAAACTTTTTCCCCTCTTTTGCAGCTTTAAATATAATCGTTGTATTATATGCAGGTTTTTACGGTACTTAGTTCCTTATGAGCGGTACATAGTCTGCACTAAAACATGTAAAACTACCATCAACCTATCGGAATGCATTTCCAGTGCCCCACATCACGGTGGAAGAACAGACAGGTGTCTCAATGGCGACGTCTGTCTGCAGATCAAGCTGACTAACTCTGTTTGGGCTTCCTCCCTTTGCTGGCAGGAATGCTACAGTGTTGGGGGTCATAATTTTCTGTCGTCTGCTAGCTATATGAGGCCCCGTGTTTGCATATTTCACTGCAAAACACCCTTATAATGCGTGATGTTACTTATTCTGTGGCACTACTAGCTCTTGCCGATTCTGCATTACTGCTCCCTGTGCTACTTGCGAAGAAAAAATTAATATGCGACTAGAAATCGCCTACCGAGCTCCCTCTTTGATCTTGATCTGCAGTGCGGTCACCCATCGTCATAAAATGTCTTAGTAGGTGTCTTTCAGCAAGTTTTCCACATGCAGTTGTCTAGCTGTGCTCGTGTTGCGTCTCAGGTGAAAACTGCTGCACAGTAGCCTCGATTGTGCATTAGCATGCAGGCAGTGATGAGATGAACAGAGCTGAGCGGGCAATCAATGCCGTGCGCACATTTTGGTTTGAATGTACGAGAACATTAGAAGTGTCTAACTTGTGAGTACAGCTCCTTCATGCACATTGTTTTGGTCACAAACAATTGTTATAGTATTATTCTAGCTGTCACATGCATCATTTACACATCAATATACAGGATGTCCCAACTATCATGCACCAAGATTTAAAAATATGCAAATGCCACATAGCTGGACAGAACCCAGTTAATATTGTTTGCTGTCACTTGGAGATACTCAGATAATTTTTGTATTCTGCCTAATGACATAATTAGTCATAATTAATAAACTTCCCAAATATTATAATTAGATTAAAAGTGTGAGTGAGAAAATTGTAGAGCGACATGAAAAACTCCCAATACAGCTTTCTGTTGCTTAATACATGCTGCATAAAAGTGTCTTTCCAAGCATGAAAGCAGCCCACGAATATACATGCAAAGTGCCTTGCAAGTGTTTTTCTTAGCATGAAAGAAGCTTGCAAATACACGCAAAGTGCTCGAGTGGCCAGTCGCATGGCAATATTGCGTGTATTCGCAGGCTTGTTTCATGCTCAGAAAAACACCTTTATGCAGCACATATTGAGCAAACGGAAGCTGTAACGGGAGTTTTTCCTGTTGTTCTACAATTTCCTCATTGACACTTCGCACCTAATTATAATATTTGAGAAGTTAATTAAGCAAGACTAATTATGTAATTAGGCAGAATGCAAAAAAAAAATCTATCTCCAAACATAACCTTGGTTCTGTCCAGCTATGTGGCATTAGCATATTTTAAATCTTGGTGCATGATAGTTGGGGCACCCTGTATATCCAGTTGGGAAATGTCTGTACAGACATGTATTTGTGTTTCTTGAATTTTCGCCCCAGCGTGCCACATTAGCACTTGATAGACTAGGTGGACACTACTAGGCGTAAATAAAAGGATAGAATAGAGTAACTTGATAAATACTCTAGATTAAAATAATGAATATTAAAAGTAAGTTGTGCAGTTAGCAGCAATGTGCATGCTTGGCATGCATGCTATCCATAACAACGCTGCACTCGGCAAGCCGCAGCTTCTTGCCTTATGTCCACAACTTGAAAAATTTTGCGCTTTGCAACAGCCATATGGTTTTGCATTTGTACCAAAGTTGAGCACTAGTAAACACACCGTCTCTACAGTGAGCTTTCACAAGTTGCGAAGCACATTTAGGTCTGGATAGTACTACTACGCTAGATATCTGAGAGGACATTCCTAAGCTCACTTCCAAAAGCCTCCCCAGACGCTTAGACTAATCCACAGGCATATATGGGACAATTTACTAGCGATTCTTTTATGCGCGCACATGTTTGAGGAGCCCCGGGCACAGCGCCAGCTGCTGTGATTGACCCGCCAAGGACACACGCCATCTGCTGAGAGAGATGTAAATCATGACCAAAAAAGTCGTCGGCGTGGCAGCCTCGTTCAGACATATAGTCTATTCTTCCACCGTGCCCCACATTGCAATGCAAGTCTGTGCTGACTGGTGCTATTTTGTAAGCATGTCTTCCGTGCCCACCAAACGACTGAAGACTGCCGATAAAACAGTTGGAGCTGGCTCCAAACAATCAAACTGCCAGTGCCTGGTTACCACAGCAAATCCAGCAAGAATGCTAGCACTTTATACTGCTACGAAATGCACAAAAACTATCCACTCACATTTCCCTAATACTGACTATTTGCAACATGATTTGTGGCCAGTAAAAGGCGCACAAGAGTCCTTCATCCCCAAGGTGCTATCACAATGAAATGATCAATTTTTCACTCTGGATTAAATGTGCATGCCAAAGAAAAGTGATGCAAGGTCAGCTTGCATCAAAAGGCTGCGTTTTGATAATCTTGTTTTCTCCGAGTGATTGTGACTGTTAAAATCCTGCTTCTTTCACAGGTCACATAGAGATTACACAGATCGTCCAAAGTGCAATGCACAAGTGTTTTGCATCTCACCTGCATCTTAATGTGCACTGTCCTGTTCTCAGCAGCAAAGTGCCTTAGCCACCGAGTCATTGCGACAGGTACGCAACACGAATACTCATTTGGTGCAGTAACAAGAAGTAACAAAAGAGCTAGCTTGAAGTATAGACTAAAGCAAATCACCATGGGGGCCCTTCTACAAAATCTAGTACGAGTGAGGGTCTTCTGCAATGAAATTTGTTGTTTGCTTTCTGTTGACGAAGTGGATGTGTCCAGATGCCCTCACACATTGTGACTTGCACATCCAAAAGTGTACCCTGAAGCCACACTGCACTTTCAAGCAGATTTAAGCATCCTTGATCATCTTATTCATTATTCATAACATTCATGAAAACAAACCCATCTCACTGCTGCCATAACCATACTTCCATTTAACATATGAACATGGCTTCTCTAAGTCGTTATTTTGATTCAGTCAAGCTGAAACAGAACAACACACTGTTCAGTGAACAAGCCTGAAAAAAAGGAAAGGAACTGAAGCCCTGCATCACATTCATATGCACTCATAAACAGGCAAGGGAAATTGCTAGCTAACACCCGAAATACATGTGTTATACATTTATCCTCAATCATGAGATCTGGCTACAGAACACCTTTCTTGTGGAAGTGAAACGGTGCAAGCAAAATGCCACACTTAGCACAGCACACTGTAAAAAGGAGATTAGGACACGTATTTTGTAGCATTCAATTTCATTTTCTATTGTTCTTTCTTTATGACAGAGTGCACCAATAGCACAGTGTGAGTCACATCCGAGCCAATGATGAGTGAAAAAAATGAAATTGAATTTACAAAATACAGCTTCAGAAGTATGAATAGTTCATACTTACAAGAAGATGAACAAATATTGAAATGAAAGGATTCATGTGGATTGACTCAGTCCGATACATTTCATACAAAAAGTAGAGTGCGACTATTCGTTGGCATGGCCCACTGATAAGATCCGACTGTTGAATGAGCAAGGCCTGAAATAAATTCACATGCACAAAACTCGTCAAGCAAAATGAAGAATTCAATTAATCCTGTTTCCATATGAAAGTACTTCTGCTAGACAGATAGATATGCATACTCAACTGTGCAACAGTCTTGTGCCTCTAGGCTTTGATAAAAAGTTATGTTGTGAGGCTTAACATCCCCAAATTGGCAAAGGACAACGGGTTATGAGGGACGCTGTAGTGGAGCGATGCAAATTAATTTTTATCACCTAGGTTTCTTTAATGTGCATTTAAATCTAAATACACAAGTGTTCAGCTGCCATAAAATGCAGCTGCCATGGCAAGGAGCCTGTGACCCTGTGCTCGGTAGTAAAACACTACAGTCACTGAGCTATGACAGTTGGTGTATGTTCTGTTTAGCATTTTCCATACCTGGGAGGAGCAGAACTTTTTATTTTACGCAAAATGATTAAAGTGTGTTTGACAATTATGCCTGCATCTAAATGTTTCAAAGGTTTATGGCTCACCCTGCCTACTCGACACAATGTTCATTGTTGGTAGCACCATACTGTGTCAACAGAAGTGAGAAAAAAATTTCGACGAGATGTAGTTGCTGCAGCGAGGACTAAAGCACATAAAATCAAATAAAGCATAGGTATCTTCCACTCAAATTCTAGTGACGTTGAGTTGTAGTTTTGCTTTTCAAAGTGAAAAACAGCAATATTGTAGCAAGCGTGGTGGTGAAAGCTCTTCCTATTGGCTAAGCATAGCCTCTATATGTACTATCAGTATAAATTCAAACACAATTCCAGAAGTACTTAACATGTTGTTCTGTTTCCAGGCTCACCTGCTTTTGTAACAGTTACTTCATACAGACTGCAAAATGCACAGTTGGTACAACTTCACACTTGGAAACCAGCTACCGAGCAATTACACATTGCACATTCATCTAATTATGTGAAGTACAGATTTTGATCAGTTAGTTCTTGTTCACACTTCAATTTATACTGATAGTACATACTACTCGCATACAAGTGGCTGCAGCTGCAATATTTCTTTTGTAACATATTTCTGCTGCTTCAAGGTATTCTTAAAGGTGCCCTGTAAAATATTTTCTTTAAACCCGAGAACACACTGGTGCGAATGTGATGCCTTTCAACTTATATATTCCCAAAGAAATTTTTGAACACACATATGTCTATTTTCCCTATTCCCTCACAACTGATTGTTTCCACTCAACTGCGGCAGTGACAATAGCAATGCTCTGCAGCACTGTTTCTTTCAGCAGTACACTTATAGCAACCAGTCAAGAATGGCATCCGACAGAGGTGCCCAAAGACAAGAAGCAGCGACAGGACAGGTGGCAGACATTAACAACGAATGTTTGCTAGAACACTGGAAGGGTGTGCATGGTTATGAGCAATATCCTAATGGCTGGCGTCTATGGGCAACGTCATAGGCTACGACAAAACATAGGGGGCCTTGAAAGCCACAGAAGAGAGTGAGTAATATGTTAAGTGAGATTGTGGGTTCCTGCTGAAGTCTAATATGCGACTTGGATGTTCATGGCAGCAACGTCTACAGACAGTATACATTTTGTTCAAAAATTGTTGCTGTGTTCCTTTAATGCTGCCAGGTTTAAACAACTGAACGATGAATTTAAAAAAAAAATGTTTTTTGTTTGAAGTGGTTAACAAAGCAAAAAAAAAAGGGGGGGGATGGAAGATGTTCATATATATATAAAGCTGTATTCAATCATAAACACAGTATGCAAATCCTTTGAGAAAGGGTGCTAAAAGCACTTTGAATTTTCAAGACAGCAGTTAGATACAGAGCAGTACAAATTGCTATCTCAAAAGGACACTAAAGAACAACATTAAGTCAATTTAGACAGGTACAGTGCTGCTCCTGAACTTCATTCATTTCACAGAAAACTGTTGGTTATTAGCAGAGGAAATAAAGGCTGAACTTCCTTAACTTTGTGCCCAAACTGCAGCACCAGTGATGTCAGTGTGATGTTAGTGATTTCATGATACCCTTTTGCACATTTCAGCTGCCCTTCAAATTTTGAAAAATTGCGAGGGTGAGATTTTTGTTCTTCTCGCAGGTAATGTAATGCCTGTTTAATGAATCATGATAACTAATCCTGAGCAGAAGCTGCCGAAATCCATGGAGTCCTAAGAAGCTGATGTGGAAACTTCAAGCAAGTGTCACCACCCATCTTTCGTTTGTGTGATCATGCCTCAACTCAAGACTAACTTTTTTGGCATTCCAGGAGTGTAATTTATGAGCCCAGCTTAATAATCCTCGTTGGTGTTCCTTTAATATCATGATAATCACAATTGTTACCCTATCAATGTAAAATCACTGATTTATTAGTGCCTTGACATGCCTAAAAAATATTTAGAAGACATTATGCATAGCACATTGTTAATCTACTAGCATAGGAGCTTCTACAAGAATTTTATAATGGCAACACCTATCTGATAAAGATGTTTAGAATTGTATTATCATTGCCAGCACAGCACTGGTTCTTGTGGCATCATTTAATTACAGCTGTAAGACAAAGATCATACCAACATATAAAAATAATTTGGTGCTCAATAATGGCGTTTTCAAAAGTAGTAGTGAAATTATGATGGAACTTGGGAGTGCCTAAATGATATGACGTCACTTCGTGCTTTCAACAGTATTTTATTTATTTAATACTTCAAGGGCCTGTGGGCAGGGACATTACATGAGGAGGTGGGCTGGACATGACAGACAGAAGTTAGGTAGGAATTTCAGTAATGGGTTTTTTCAATGGCAGTCTTGAAGCGAGAAGCACTAGTGATTTTCATTTCCTAGCTTAAAAAGAAAAAGCAAGACTACCGCATTAGGGTGAGCATTCTCGCACCCTATGGGCAAACTGTACATGCGAGCATGTATCTGGTAATGGCTCAGTGACAGTGCACATGCAGACTTCAATTATGCTTCGGGCATGCACTCCGCTGTTTGCGTTTCATTTAACACCAATAGTACAGGTGATGGTATAGGCTATGTGACCTGTTATTGCACTGTAAAGTAATTCCTATGCAAGTCATGAACCTAAGAGTGTGGGAAAGAGATGCTCTCCAGAGTACAAATGCAGGTGATGCAACAGCAGTGCTGGTTGCACATGGTGTGGCTTCCACACATTTAAAAAGATGCACACACATATACTTCCATCTTAAAGAGTATCCAGTTTTCCAGTCATTTGGGTATTCAGAAATGAAACATCATTAGTCCCTATCTTATAAGTAATAAAAATGTGCTTCGATTTCCAACTTTTCTTTTCTTTGAGCCCTGACTGGAGCTATTGCTGAATAGTAATTTGTTCCCACCATTGCCTCCAGAGGAAAATCTACCACAGCAACAACGGCTACCAGCCGAAGTTACTTGGGCGGTGACCAGTTACTAGCATCATTACCCAAGTGACTGCTAAGCATTTTCCTGGCTGTGTGGCAATGACATGTCTAGCAACTGGGTAACTGCACCCATGCCAACTCAGCTGATGGGATGAATGTCAGAAATTTTGTAAGCTTTACTTCCAAGTCCGGTGACCAAATGAATGCTTTGATGAAGAATCAACGATAATAAGGTTCAAGAATGTCCCTGTACTCTACTTTAAAGCACTTGTTGAAAGCTTGAAGAACATTTTCATGGCAGAAAAAAACTGCCATCTTTAGTGTTTGCTAAATGCACCAAAACTCGTGCATGAAAGGATGGCCCTTCTATGCTACAGACAAAGCTCTAAGACACATGCTGAATAAAAATGAAAGCTAACAAAACTGAGTATCTTGTGTGTTCAAACAAGTGTATGCATAGATGGTACAGCATATTTCAACTGAGGCACAAGGTAATCTTCTGCCAGTTTGAGTGTCTCCTGCCAGAGTAAACACTCAAATTTTTGGTGCGCTGGGCGAGTAAATGCCATGAGGTGTACACATCCCATGCTGATTTCTGGCAGCAAGCTTCGTTGATTTTATTTGCATCACTCCACAGTTTCCTTCCACAGAAATAAAAAAACTTCAACCAGAAAAACTGTTAAAAAGCCTTTTTCTCTACTGTGTTTCGTATTTTGTTATGGGCTTAGAAGCTGGTCAGTGAAAATGGCAAAAAGAAGTATTCTGCATTCAACAAACCAGGGCACAGCTGACACGGAAGTGGTCTTGCTTGGCAAAATTATGCTGAAGTGCTTGGCCTAGGGACTCGAAAGTCTGCTTCTCTAACTGTTCATCCTGCAACAAGCTGAAATAAACAAAAAGCGTGCGTGGATAAGAACAGCTCAGATTGCAGTAATCACAGCAATTTTTTTTTTTCCACGTTGGCGAAAAAAGAAAAACGGACGTGAGTGATGAGCAACTTATTACCTGAGTAGAAGAGCAAGTTCCTTTTCTGATAAAGCCATGACTGTATGGAAACCTGGACACACACACAAAATAAACAAGCTGTAGCTTTCTTTACAAGCTATCACATTGCGAGGAGCGCGCTTTTAAACGTTACGCAAGATTTGCAACGATTGTCTAGCTGTGCGCAAACCACACACGGAAAACGCCGTATCGACAAGTCCTGTGGAAAGCATATGTGCATGAAGTTCACGATCGTAAGTAGGGAAAGAATGAAATGTTAGCTTGACAGACGAAAATCGTCGGTCAGAGAGGGTTGTTACAAATGACGACCTGATCATAGGAATAAATCCGCTTGTACTGCAAACAAAGGTTCTTACCGGAAGGTGGCTAATTATGTGAAATTGCCTTCAAAAAACATACAATCGGACATAAATTAAAGAGGAATTCATTCTTGTGTTGTTGTTGTTTTTTAAAAAAAAAACGTCCCATACACCACGCTATTTCATTCACACATTTACGTAAACCTGCTACGGACGCCGTAATGATGATGTCAATCGGGCTAGCAAAGTATGGTGGTGGCTGCTATAGCTTTTCTACAAATCAATTTCGGTTTCGTTTATAAGGAGGTGCGTGTGCTTTTATCGTGACGCCATGGCGCAGAAGGCAGTCACGTAGGAGCAGGACACTATATTCTGTGCTATATCGGCCAAATGTGTCTTTTGCCACATCGCAACGTCTTGGGCCTCACTCCATTCTCCGGCTCACTCGGTGATCTCTGCTGCATTATGGCCACGCAAAAAGCAGCAGCAAAACAGACGACCGAGCGACCAAATTATAAGGAGTTTAGTCAGCAGCTCTCAGCGTGACTCGACGCACGGTGAGTTTTAATGTTCATGCATAATCAAAAACACCTAGCATGTTACATGCATTATCTTAATCACACATTTCAGCAATTCCTGTGATTTGTTGCATTGCTCGTGAGTGAAAAGTGGGCAATATCGTTCCAGTTCCAAAGAAAGCATCAGGTAACAGCTACTGCCCCATGTCAGTCACATGTTCAAAGATAATGCAACATGTTATTTACACTCAAGTTGTAATCTTAACACCCCTGAACTGTTATCACCCAAACCAGCGCGACTTTCAAGAGGCCTTTCCTGCAACACTCCAACTGCCCTTATTTCTCAATGACATAAGCAAAAGTTTAGACTCAGATATTTCTGTGAACGCCCTATTTTCCAGATTTCGAAATGGCTTTCGATAAGGTACCGCATCAACGCTTTCTACTAAAATAACCCGCCGTGGTTGCTCAGTGGCTATGGTGGTGGGCTAGCACGAGGTCGCGGTATCGAATCCCGGCCACGGCGGCCGCATTTCGATGGGGGCGAAATGCGAAAACACCCGTGTACTTAGATTTAGGTGCACGTTAAAGAACCCCAGGTGGTCGAAATTTCCGGAGTCCCCCACTACGGCGTGCCTCATAATCAGAAAGTGGTTTTGGCACGTAAAACCCCATAATTTAATTTTTTTTTCTACTAAAACTGTCACAGCCAAATGTAAGTCCCCTAGTGTTCCAGTGGTTGACAGAATTTCTTGCATATATCGTCAATTGTGCCCGCGAATCACTGGCACTTACTCAACGTCGTAAGACCGAAATTATAATACGCATGCGCAGTATGGGACCCGTAACAGTCTAACCTGATTAACACCCTCGAATCTGTGCAAAATCGTGACATCAGGTTTACCTACTTCAAGTACTCCCGCCTAACAAATGCCATGGATGTAAATGTCGAAGCTGGTCTACCTTGCCTCAAAATGCATTGTATAGTACATAAACTCATCATTTTAAAGAAATTTGATCATGCCTGAAAGTATAGGCGTTCTTTTTCGATTGCCTATTCGTTCCTTGTTTGGATGGCGGCCGTATCATGTTTGATATGCTGAATTTGATGCTCTAAAAACTCTTATTTAAGCGCCGGAAACCCAGCCCATACGAAAGTTTATATATATATATATATATATATTCTGCAGGGAGTTTTCAGTTGTGATTAGTTCAGCAAGTCAATTACGAATATGAGTAATTAATTTTCCTCGCCTATCATTTCACCGTTTCCTTCGTACAATATATATATATATATTGTCACGTAGCAGTGACGGTGAAGAAGGCAGCAAAACTGTGATTAACGAAACTAGCGTTTTATTGGGCGAACTTGTGCCCTCAAAAGCAGGCTACACTCAAAGAACAACGATAGCGGCGAACACACTCGGCGATTGTCGAAAATCTGATCAGCGGGTCAAGCGCGTCAGTTTTTATACATTAGCCACCGAACATTCCAGAGTAGTCGCTGGTGCCCGCTTGTTTTGAAGAAAGTTGTACGCCATTCGCTTCGCGCATACATGCAATCAGATTACACAGAGTTCGGCGACAACAGACAGCACGTAGAACCATCAATAACATTCCAGAAACTTCCGATACATGCAGGCGCGTCCTGCGCTGAGCGATAACATAGACGATGAAACGCGATCATTCGATAAACAAGTACAGGTGTCAATACCCCCCTCTTAAAAAACATCGTCCCGATGCTGGAAACATAAAAGGAGAGCGAAAAACAGAAGCACACTTACTAAGAAGAAGTAACAAAACAAGTCCAAAGGAAGTAAAAAGTTCAGCTAGGCAAAGTCCGTTAGCGCTGATAGAAAGGCTTAAGGCGCACAACATGGACTACGTCAGGTCGTGAGCGGCGCCGCTGTGATGGCGACATACCGTCTGGCACGACCTCATAGTCGAGTGCGCCAATGCGTCGGATAATCTTGTAGGGTCCGAAATAGCGGCGTAAAAGCTTCTCGCTAAGTCCTCGTCGGCGTATTGGGCTCCAAACCCAAACACGGTCGCCGGGCTGGTACTCGACGTGGCGTCGTCGAAGGTTGTAGTGTCCGCTGTCGGTCCTCTGTTGGTTCTTGATCCGCAGGCGGGCTAGCTGTCGGGCGTCCTCGGCGCGCTGGAGATAAGTAGAGACGTCAAGATTCGCTCCATCGCAGACGTGCGGCAGCATGGCGTCGAGAGTAGTCGTCGGGTTCCTGCCGTAAACCAGCTTGAACGGCGTGACCTGTGTTGTTTCTTGCACCGCCGTGTTGTAAGCAAAGGTTATATACGTATGGCAGGACCGCGTCCCACGTCTTGTGCTCGATGTCGACGTACATTGCTAGCATGTCGGCGAGGGTCTTGTTCGGGCGCTACGCGAGACCATTCGTCTGCGGGTGGTAGGCATGCAGTTGTCCTCCTGTGGCTTGTCTGGCTGTATATATATAGCAGAATGGCTTGGGTGAGCTCTGCTGTAAAGGCCGTTCCTCTGTCTGTGATGAGGACTTCTGGGGCACCATGTCGCAGCAGGATGTTCTCGACGGAAAATTTCGCCACTTCGGCTGCGCTGCCTTTCGGTAGAGCTTTAGTTTCAGCGAAGCGGGTGAGATAGTCCGTCGCCACGACGATCCACTTATTTCCGGATGTTGACGTCGGAAACGGCCCCAACAAATCCATCCCGGTCTGCTGAAAAGGTCGGCAAGAGGCTTGATCGGCTGTTTAATCCCGCTGGCCTTGTCGGTGGTGTCTTGCGTCGCAGTCTCGGCATGACGTAACGGGCGGCGTCGGCGGTCAGGCGCGGCCAGTAATACCTTTCCCGCATCCTGGATAGCGCCCGGGAGAATCCGAGGTGCCCAGCGGTCGGAACGTCATGCAGGGCGTGCACTACTTCTGGACGCAGCGCTGACGGAACAATATGAAGGTAGTTGGCGCGGACTGGTAAGAAGTCCTTCACGAGCAGGTTGTTTTGTAGCGTGAACGAAGACAATCCGCGCTTAAATACCCTAGGGGCAACGTCGGCGTTCCCTTCCAAATACTCAACGAGGCCTTTCAGCTCCGGGTCTGCTCGTTGCTGTTTAGTGAAGTCTTCCACGTTTATTATTCCAAGGAAGGCGTCGTCGTCTAGCGGCGGGGGATAGATATATGGGGGCGCGTGGTAGGCAGTCGGCGTCAGAGTGTTTTCGTCCGGACTTGTAGGTTACCGTGACGTCATATTATTGCAGTCTGAGGCTCCACCGCGCCAGCCGTCCTGAAGGGTCCTTTAAATTAGCTAGCCAACACAACGTGTGACGGTGGCTGACGGCTTTGAATCGCCTGCCATATAGGTAAGGGCGGAATTTTGCTGTAGCCCAAATGATGGCGTGGCATTCCTTTTCAGTCGTAGAAAATTGAAGGACACTTTGTGAATTCCAAAGTGTGTTCGGCGAAAGCCTGTGCCCATTCGACTGACTATGCCATCTCTTTTTCTTTCTTTTTTTTTGTGCATGACACTCCCAGTGGAACGGGCACAGACTTTCGCCGAACCACACTTTGGAATTTACAAAGTGTCCTTTTTTTTGTTTGACAAAGATTGACAAAGTGTGGTTTGAAGTAAACGATGGACTATTTATTCATGAATTCTTTGTGTCCTTGCTTTAATGTCCCACGTCTGCGATAGCTGCCTTGTGATCACTGATACGTACTGATATGTACTCGAGATCTTTGGTGGTTGGATATGTCTGGAAGACAAGGTCAAGACAGCTGCTATACTGCGTGGTGGCTGTTGTCGTCGGTGTGACCAACTGTAACGCTTGTGAACTTTGTCAATGCCTCCTTTGACTTTGTAGACCATTGACAAATGCATGTCTGTTCCTAGCGTCTTCGTTGAAATCCCCGACAACGACCATCGGCCGATGCCTGACGCTTGTTGGTAGGATGCGATTCATAAAGGCAATGGCTGCTTCTTGCCCGAGGTTTGGGGCCAAGTACACACAGACTACAAAGAACCCAGTCGACGACCTGAATGCACACACTTTATAGGTGCCCGGTCGCCCGGTGACGCGGCCACTCGCTGTTGTCGCTTCCGTTCCGCTTCCCTGGCCTTGGTGCCCGGTGACATGTTAGCCCGCCGCATGAGCATTCGCTCATTCTTCTTCTGGCGTTTGGTATCGGGGGAATCCACATTCTTGGGGCGCTTCTCCGAACCGCTTGCTGTAGAATCATCACCGGGCCGCTTGGGAGCCATCTGACTGCTGCAACGAGACGTCTGACGTAGGAGCGTTGCCGCGCGCGCCGCTGTGCCATCACGTGATTGCTAAGAGAGTGTGAGGGGGAGAGGCCACAGCTGGCACCTTTCCAGGCACGGACGGACGGACGCCGCGAGTATGAGCCACTGAAGGCTTTCGCCTTAATAATTGCCTTCCGCTTTTGGCAGCGGCCGGCTAGCATAAGATATCACCCGTTGAAGTCCGTCCTTCCTCTGGACTAGCACGGCACCGAGACCTAGCTAGGCTACTGGGGTCAGTGTGGATTTCGGTATCGGCGTCCTCTTCGAAGTGCGCAAGTACCGGCGGTGACTGCATGCGTCGTTTGAGTTCGCGAAATGCGTCGGCGTGCGGTGTTTCCCACTTGAACTCGACATCACGTTTGGTTAGGTGTGTTAGCGGCTCAGCGATGAGTGAAAAGTCCTTGACAAAGCGCCTATAGTAGGCACACATGCCAAGGAATCTACGCACTGCCTTCTTGTTGATGGGCTGTGAGAACTTTGCGATGGCAGCTGTCTTCTGCGGGTCGGGGCGTACTCCAGATTTGCTGATGTCGTGGCCTAGAAACAGAAGCTCATCGTAAGCGAAGCGGCACTTTTCCGGCTTCAGAGTGAGCCCTGATGACTTCTAATACTGTCGCAAGCCACCTAAGGTGATCGTCGAAATTTTCGGCGAAGACAACGACGTCATCCAAGTAAACAAGAAATGTCTGCCACTTCAATCCTGCTAACACCGTGTCCATTGCGCGCTGAAACGTTACAGGCGCCGAGCACAGTCCGAATGGCATAACCTTGAACTCGTAGAGGCCGTCTGGCGTGATAAGGCGGTCTTTTCGCGATCTCTCTCGTCGACTTCTATTTGCCAGTAGCCAGACTTGAGGTCCACCGACGATAAGTATTTAGCGTTGCAGAGCCGATCCAATGCGTCGTCTATCCGTGGAAGGGGATATACGTCCCTCTTTGTGATCTTGTTCAGTCGACGATAATCGACGCAGAAACGTAGGGCTTCATCCTTTTTTCTTCACCAAGAAGATGTCCACGGACTGTTCGACGGCTGGACGATGTCGTCGCGCAGCATTTCGCCGACTTATTGCCTAATATAGCTTCACGTTCTCGCGTCGAAACTCAGTAAGGGCTCTGGCGGAGTGGTCGAGCGCACTCTTCGGTTATTATGCGATGCTTTGCGACTGGTGTTTGTCGAATCCTCGATGACGTCGAAAAACAGTCTTTGTATCGTCGGAGAAGACTCCGGAGCTGTTGCTGCTTACTCATGGGAAGACTTGGATTTATGTCGAAGTCTGCTTCGGGAAGAAGAAGAAACTTTATTGAAAAATAGTCCGGCAGTTCTTGCTGTGGTGGCCTCGGGTGGCGGCTCGAAGTCCTTGGACTCGGGCGGCATCTTCGGCTTGCCGGACGGCCCAGAGCTGGTCTGCCAGCTCTGAACTTTTGATAGCCGCCTCCCAGCGGCGGCGACGCCTACGGAGAAGGTCCCCGGCGGCTCCCGCATCCGGGGCGGCGTCGGGAAGAAGCGAGCTCGAGCCTTCCCGTACTCTGGCAACGGCCGCGATTATGGACGCGTCGCGAACGCAGCTGGTTTGATTACCGTTGTTGCCGGCACATTCCCAGAGCATGCGTCGCAGCGTTGCTCCTTGTCCGCAAATTTTACTCGCGTCTGTTGGATATAAACGCGGGTAGCATTGGTGTAAGATAGCGGGGCTAGGGTAGGTGTGTGTCTGGAGCAAGCGTAAAGTTACGGCCTCGTTCCTGTTCAGTTTATTGTGTGGTGGCGGGAATGTGCGTCTTTCGAGCCTGTAGTGTTGGGTGAGGTCTCTGAACGTGGTTAGGCGATCACCCCACGCCCAGTGTGTTTCTTGTTGCTGCTTCGGGAACTATGGTCGTCGGGGTAAATGCGGCAGAATCCGGAGGACAAAGGCATTGCTGGTTTCTACAATTTCCTCGATGTACGCGATTGTCGTGCCATTGCTGATCTGCTTGAACTCCTGGCTGAAGTTGGTTAGCATCACTTCCGCTTTCCCCGCGCGGAGTCGAGCGATCCCTCTTACGACGCAAATTTCACGGTCGCACGGTAGACGTTGGTCACTCTCGATGACGCCTTCTAAGTGAGCGGGTGTTTCTGTGCTGACGGAAGTAACAATGCTGGAGCGAGGCAGCATGTTCACTTGATCTTCGAGCACACTCAAGGCGTGGAGACTACGAGAGCTCTCCGACGGTATCGCTTGATCTTGCGACAGCGTTATCGATTGCGACTTCAGGTCGATGATTGCGCCGTGTTGGTTCAGGAAGTCCATGCCGAGAATAACGTCTCGTGAACACTGTTGGAGGATAACGAAGATGGCAGGGTACGTCCGGTCATGAACGGTAATTCTTGCCGTACAAATACCAGTCGGCGTTATGAAGTGTCCTCCAGCTGTCCGAATTTGAGGGCTTTCCCATGCAGTCTTAACTTTCTTCAACTGGGTGGCGATGGGTCCACTCATGACGGAGTAATCGGCTCTTGTGTATACTAAAGCTGTGGCTGCGTTGCCGTCGAGAAGCACGTCGAGGTCGGTGGTTCTTTGTCCTGCGTTACAGTTCGGATCACGGCTCCGTCGCGTTGACCTGTTGCTGGTACGTGGCGTCGTCAGGTCGTCTTTCATCGGCGTATTCTTTGCTTCCAGTCTTCGTCGGGACGGCGGTGTGTCGTTGTGTCGTCGAGGTTGTCTCTTCGGCGGCGGTTCTTCGTCAGTTCTTCAATCTTCGTCAGTTCGACGAACAGCAACTGCACCTCCATCGGTTGCTGCTTTTAGTTTTCCGGATATGGGCTGACGGACCGGCCCCGGGCTGGGTCAGTGTATGGTCGTTGTTGCGGCGACAGGTAGCGGCCTGGTGACGGCGAACGGGACGGTCGTCGAACGCTCCACTGAGTAGCGGCGAGGTCACGGGGGCGCTCCCCAAGCTGTGGACGTGGCGCGTTGACGGCGAACCAGGCTCTCGGTATGGTCGCGGTATGGGCATCGGCGGTACACATGGCCGGCTTCTCCGCAGTGATAGCAGAGCGGGTGGTGGTCGGGGGCTCGCCAAATGTCGGTCTTCCTCGCGTAGCTGTGCGACGCGTGGGCGTGCTGGCGGCGGCGGACGACGGAATTGCGGTGTACAGGGCCCTGGCGCGGTCGCGGAGGGGACCTTGACGGCGTGCGACGGCGGCGTAGGTCATCGCTTCCGGCTGGCGCAATTGTGGTTGCACCTCAAGGAACTCCAAGCGATCGCTGAACCTCTTCTTTCACGATGTCGGCGATCGAAGCCACTTGAGGCTCCCACGGAGGCAAGACCGTGCGCAGTTCTTCGCGCACAATGGCCCTGATGGTCTCTTGGAGGTCGTCGGAACCCAGTCCTTCGATGGCTCACTGCGGCGTGAGCACTTGTCGGTTATACTGCCGAGTGTGCATTTCCAGAGTTTTCTCGATCGTCGTTGCCTCTGTACAAAGCTCAGCTACGGTCAGCAGCAGGAAGGAGCTGCGTTTACGCGACAACAGCTCCTTCCTGCTCCTACCGGCAGGTGGCGACACAAGTCTGTGCCAGGGCCGGCTATTCAGACGCCATTTTTTCCATAGGCGAAAACAGTTTCTAATTTTTGTCTGAAAAAACAGGCGACTAATCGTGCCAAGTGTTATACTAAACGAAGCAGACAACAAAATGCGATCGTTCTGCAAAATTTGAGCAAGAACAGTGCAACGGTGAGCGCACAATCTTTTTTTGAACACACGCAGCCAAATATTCAGGACCCTGTATATATAGTTGAAGAAACGAAGGGGCACACTAACGAAAATTGCATGTTTAATGTTTTAACGTTTCGGCCGTAGCACGGCCGAAACGGTAAAACCGAAACATTAGAAAGCTGTAGATGCTCGCACAACGGTGCATATTACTTCCCGTTTATCGCGATATCAATTACTATGGACACTGCAGGTGAATTTTCACCTGGAGTGCGACAGTGCGACAGTGAGCCGAGAAGGATGGTGGCTTGATGCGCACCGTCCTCCCGCGCGCCAAATCTCGGAAATCAGGTGATCAAGCGTACTCTAGATGGGAGGGGGGGGGGGGTGGAAGCGTGCGTCTCCTCCTATGGTCCAGCTGCCCAGCCGCGGCTGCGCGTACGCGGCCCACGTGCCTTATCTTGGTGGTAATCTGCGGCGGGTGTAAATGTTTGGGCGAGCCGATATGGCTTACGGCTTCATGTGCGCTCTCTTCCCGCGTACCTGGCGTTGGAGGTCGCGTAATCTCAAGTTTCATAGACTTGTTGAAACGCACGAAGCATTCGCTCCTCACTGTCGGCGTTCTTCATCATGCCAGCGTTGTGACAGCGAGTGAGATCTATTCATGCTTGGCAGTGCGTGCGTGACAACATGCGCGTTACTTTAATTAGTAAGTAGATGTTTACTGTAATTTATACGGCCGATAAAGTTACGAACCTTACTTTGTGTAGTTGTCTAAATCTTTGCAATCGCTTTAAATCGATCGCCTATCGGGCGAAACTGCGAATTTTCACACAAGCGACCAAGTAATGGAGCCGTCTTTTTGCGAAGGTAATCCTGTACAGCAATCCCGCGCGCTTCAAGACCGCCTTCATTATTTTACTGATGTGATATTGCGCACCCCTTGTGTAATTAAGGCCCCGTTCTATGGTGTCTTTGAGATATTGACAAAAAAAAAAAAAAGTCACCGCCCCAGCACTCCGTACAGATGATTATCCAGCGAATTTGAAATGTGCGGCTCCGTTGTTTATCACTGGGTTAATCCCAATCGTTCGTTAACTGACGGCTTGGTAGGCTGCCGGATCTTCAGTACGCAGTTGCTGCTTGCGCTCGGCTGCAATAGCCTGTTCCAGTGCCCGGGCTGCAGCATCGGCACGGCGTAGACCAGCTCGTTCTCGGTTCTGCTCGCGGCGTTGATGGCCGAAAGCTGCCTGATCCTAAGGAATACGTATGACGTGTGGCCTACCCATTTCGGAGCTGGAGAGAAACTGCTGCGCGCGCGTTCGGCTGCAACGGAGAGCAACGACGCCACTACTGGCGCAGCTAATCCAAAACCACTTAGCACAAGGCCTTTTCAGTCCGATTCATGACGTCATGTTACCTGGTCCGACTGCCATAGAATCTAATGGGAATGCTCCCGAGTAGGCAGCAGTGATATTGACGTCCCCGCTTTCATCACGCCAGCCTCGTCAATGGAAATTTCGGGCCAGTAAGCGTGACGTCATGGATCAGAGTAAACAGGCCTTGTGCTATCTAGGTGGTGTTGGCTAATCATGCGCCTTTTCTTCACTCATTCTTTCTTTTTTTTCTTTCGCGCGTGCGCATGGGGTTGCGCCAGAGGAGTTTTCGGCGTACAGGCGACCGACAGACGGGCGGACGGACGAATCGGCTAGCCATATACAGCTTCGCTGTAATATCTTTCCTCCATGGCGCAAACAGTGATGCAAACAACTACACGAGAACGAAATGGGGTTTGTGTGAACTTAAGCAGCTACGCCAGAGTCAGTATAACGTGGAAGGCTGCAGAGTTGGCAACATAGAAATTGAGGAGGTCTTCGGTGTGCCTCTGCAGGCCGGTAATTAGATGAGCACACGATCCTGGAGCCACAAGAAGCAGATTCACACACGACGCAGCTGATAATGCGGCAGCTGTTAAAACGAATTTCCAAGACGGACACGTTCTCACTTTCCTTCAAATTCGTATTAAAATTCGCGAACCCCATATACCAAGTGTTTCAGCGAATACTTTCAAACACGTATTTTTTTATTTGCGTGTGGTAGGTAGCACAATTCTAGTCCATGTGCTGGCTACTCGAAGAGGCGGACACTACTTGCACAAAAAATTGACATGCATAATGGACTAATATACAAAAGTTAACTAAGTTTTTAACAAATTGCCTTATGACACGTATTGCAAGTTACTAAGTCCCACCGGGGAGTTCGCAAGGCGGATCCACTTCAATGCATAAAACGACGTTTTGTAAGAAAGTAAGTGGAACGACAGTGCATTTATATATACCTCAAGTTTGACGGCACATATCTCGTAAATGGCGTCATCCACACCATTATTCAAGTGGATATGCCTTGCACTCTCACCCACTAGAATTTGTTAGGTGCAATATGTGCCATAAGGTAATTGGTTAAAACTTAATTATTCTGTTAATTAGTGGATTATGCATTCTAATTTTTCGTGCAAGTAATGTCCGCCTCGTCGAGCAGAGCAGCTCATGCACTAGAATTGTGCCATCGGCCAAAGGCATTTAAAAAAATTGAAAGTGTTTTCTGAAACATCTTGTGCTTCGAATCGTGGAATGCTATTCTGGACATGCATGAATCACTCCGTTTCACGCATGACGACTGCACGGCCGCTTTTATCCGTCTCCTCCTTGACTGTAAATAGGTCGCTTTTAAATTCGTACCAGGACGGAACGTTTGCAAAAAATCGTTTTCCTGCTTTCGTCAAGATGGCGAAACATGATGCTTGCTTTTTTTTTTTTTTTGAAGAACCAATTTTTCTGGTTCTCGATATAGCAATGCTTGCGCTGTAAAAAAAAAGACAGTGAAGGATCGCGCGCTGGAGCCCGTATACGGCAGACTTGCAATTGGGAAACATTGTAACGTTCGAATGCTTTCCGAGATAGTCGCGACGTTAGCTGGTTGATTGAGTGAAAAATGTCACGTGAGTAACGTCACAGATAAGGCGATTTTTTTTAACTTGACGCGCGGCGCTGGATGCATCGTATACAGACATTTGGGAGTGGCGGGCGAACTTACCAAGATATGCCAATGACCATCCATGTCCGATGGTGGCTGTGCGGTAAGGGTATCGGCGCATTTTTTTTCATCTTCTTCAGAACGACCGTATGGAACGACCGTAGAACTATCGTATGGGTATTTGTAGCAGTAGTACTTTTTGGGGGGCAGCGACTGACCTGGTGAGTAACTTGTGTTCTGAGTAAGCGTACAAAATTATGCACCTAAACATCCGAAAGCTGTACGAAGCGCAGATATATTCGCGCTACAAAGTAGCATATGTGTTACAACAGAATTGATAAATTCTTACAATGGAAGAACGTGCATTTTATCACGTAACAATTCACCGCGAGATCGAGCAGGCAGCAGCGTGGATAGGCGGTCGGCGGGGGGCGCGCGCATCGAAATGTTTACGCAACGGCACGTCTCTGTGAACGATTTGGCTTGATTTTATGGCAATGAAACGGTACTGATGACGTGAACTTATCTTATGTTGCCCTCCACGAAATGCGCAGAACGTCTCTTTTTACTTGAAAGAAGCGACTGTCATTCAACGGGGTCCCCGTTGAATGACGCCACTCAGCAAAACAATCTGTGTTTCGCCAACTTTGTGCATGTTTCGCTGGCCTTCCGCCGACTTTGGTAAAAGTTTTGTGCCACTTAATTAATAGCGTATTCGCAGCGAACCTTGCATTGGTTATATATATAAAAAAAAAGGTTGCGTCCCTGTAAGACGATGTTAAAATAGCAAATTAATGCGCACTCGACATCACCAATTGTAATGATAAATCTCTGCTTCTTTATTTTTTTTAGAAGTTCGCTGCGAAATGCTAACTTTTAATGAGTTCTATTAAACAAGCAAGACCACTGTGAGCAACAGCGCAGTAGGATCGCCAGATTGCTTCAGACGAGATCATTTTTATCACAGTACAACTTTACGCGTAAAGGTAGAATTTCTTTAAATATTTTTTTCGTTCTTTTATATTTGTGTAACGGCAATTGAAAGTCCTAGCGTTATAAGCTTCTCGCCCAGTATTGGCAGAGGTGTTTGCGCAGGAGACCAATGTTCGTCCAAAACTGTGCCAGCCTGTCTTGACAGCGAACGCGCAGGCCAGACACAATGAGATCCTAAGCCCGACATATAGGGTTCGGATTTACGCTGAAATTCGTACGCGAGAGCGCTCCTCAGGGACCGGAATTGTGAAATCCTTGTAGAGGGCGGGATAATAGGGATGTCATCTGCCAAAGATTAACTACTCTAACGCACGCTGCGGTAGCTTGGTGGCTATGGCGTTGCGGTGCTGAGTTAGAGGTCGCAGGTTCCATCTCGGCAGCAGCATTTCCACGGAGGTTAAATGTAAAAAAGCTCGTGCACCTAGATTCAGGTGCGTGTTAAAGAACCCCAGGTGGTCAAAATTAATCTAGAGTGTGCGTTGAGATTGATCTTTCATATGTCACGCGCCACGCTACGTGAGAGACACGGCGAGCGACGACAGTTATATACGTCTGCCATTGATCATGCGATGCTGTACTTTATGTATATACAGGGCGAGTCGCGAGATGATCATGCGACGTTGTGCTGAGGAGTATATGTAAGACGACGCCAAAAGAAAACGGGGCTCTTTGTCACCCGTTTGGGCTGCATCCTTGGAGCACGCCAGGCGTGCGTCACACGGCGGCCCATCACGACAGAGTCCCCCGCGAAGGCGTGCCTCATAATCGGATCGTAGTTTTGGCAAGTAAAACCCCAGACTTGAAGTTTTTAAACTGCTCTAACGCGCGAAAAGCTTTGTATGGCAGTGGAAAAAGTTATCTACTTTTTATAATGAAAATGTGCGATAGCAAGTTAGCGATGAAACAGCGCAAGCCTCCGCGCTACTTCACGGTGAAACTGGTAATTTATACATTGACCACGATTAAAAGGGACTTACAAATCGAAGAGGGACGAAGAGGAGCATTTCGACTGCGCGTAGGAGGTGCAAACAGTACGCGATTTGGAACATTTCAGAGAACACGTCGCTTAGTGTTCGCAAGAACGGGTAAAAAAAAAGAAAAAAAGAACCAAGCACGAATTTGTATAAAATAATTCGACCCACTCCTAGTACCCGAATTCTATCTGCATACAAATTTCACCATACACCTTTCCAGGACAACACCTTGCTGATGTTTCCCGGGGAGAACGTGTGCCTGTCTCGCAAATAAGATGGATTCCAACTAAATGGCTTTTTATCTCACGATCGAAGCTGGTTTCAAGTTGATTAATGGGGTACTACACAAGCACAGTAAGGCCACGTTCACCTCACCCCTATTTGTGCGATCGAATTCGCGCTTGCATCTAAAAATTTTCGACGCCGTCTTACCTCCACTGCAGAAGCAACAGCGATAGTTCTCACTGACAGCGCAAAGCAGCATAAGTGCGAGTGGGCTCTACTACCAGTTCTCGATCTTCACGATCTAAAGGGCACACCTCTGTTGAACAAAGATGGCGACCGCATCCACGGATGCTATTCTTGACATTGTCAAATTCGCCATCTTGTCAGCTCTGATTGGCCCAGAGGGTTGCTACGGCCTCTCTGATTGGTCGTACGATCCTGCGCTACGCAGGATCGAATGGTGCCCTGCACAGAACACCCTAGTTTTAACGGACTCGAGACCTGCACTCCAACAACTCTCCCGTTGCGGTCCTCCTAAAAAATTCTGTCGGAGTTCACAGGATTTATTCAAGGATTTGAGAAGCAAGAAACGTCATGTGTTCCAGCGGATACCTTCCCATGTTGGTATCGCTGGGAATGAAAGAGCGCACGCTTTAGCTAAAGAAGCGCTCTCGAGGCCACCAACGGTTGGAGCACCGATCAACCACTGTTTCCCAAAAGACTTAATTCGGAGCCACTTCCGCTCACTTTGGATCCCGGCACATGAGCCGTGTGTAGCGAAGGGGCTTACCTGATCGGAGACCACTCCAATTTATAGAATAAGAACAGGATAGGGTTGCACTCCAGCATCGGCGTTCAAAAGTGAGTGAGGTGCCTCTCCGCTACGCACAGAATGCCAGGAAATTAGTGACGTGGAACACCTCATTTGGTCCTGCTGGCACTTCACTATCGAACGGCCATAGCATCGGCTCCCACTGTTTTCTGAAATGTTTACTAATGACCTAGCTGTTGACGCAGATGCGAAATTTCGCATTTCCCAGGGTGATTGTCTAACAAACAAACAAACAAACAAACAAACAAACAAACAAACAAACAAACAAACAAACAAACAAACAAACAAACAAACAAACAAACAAACAAACAAACAAACAAACAAACAAACAAACAAACAAACAAACAAACAAACAAATAAATAAATACCGTATAAAGCTTTTCGTTCTTAAGGGCTGTTTGCTACTGGCAGGCCGCCATCGTAATACATTACTATTGGTTGGCAGCTGCTCTTACGAACAGTCCCAGCGCAAGAAAATTTTTTCAAGAAATTACAGGATAAGTTTTTTCTCATGATTAGCACACTGAAAAGACATATCGCGTTATACTTGGAGTCATGTTCCTATCACACGACGCGAGTTTCCTTTCCCCGCCACCCAACTTGCGCTACTTTTTCTCGCCCTTCAAATTTCGGCGAGCTCAACAACGAGGCGACTGAGCATTACAGAAAAGACAACCTGTCGTTGATCGGAGGCGAAGTACGCTGAAAACAGGCGAGGATCGGCGAGGTATCAGAGCGAAAGTCAACATAGCGATATTACAACGAAGTGGAAATGGCGACGGCTGCGCAAGGCGGTCAGCCTGGTCCCCCTATCAAGAATATTTACCCAAGATTTAGGTCCAACGACCTGATTTGCTGCGCCTATGGGCGTCCGCTCGGACGTACCTGCGCAAACGCAGCTCCCACGGTGCGTTTGCGTGCTCGTGTGGGCCATCTGGGGAGCGCGTCGCGGCCCTGTTAGCATAGCATAGCGGGATGGGTGATCCGTTGCCATGGCGCGCCCGCGTGGCATCCGACGACCGTTCGACGTTTGTGCAATATGGTCCCGCACACATTACTGTAACGGATAGCGCCTTGTATAAACCCCATGAAAGCGATCCTGCACGCGACAGCGACGATCGACGCGATGGAGATGGCTGTCGCGTTCACTCGTCGCCCACAAGTTGTACCCCATGCGAGCGATGACTTCGAGCGACGTCTCCCCAGTGTTGCCGGTATGAGGGCAGCAATATAGGCGCCGAAACTAGCGTGACGCGTGCTTTATTAACTTAAGTTGATGTGTTTTACTGTAAAAAGCAGCATAAAATACTTCTGAAATTCTTGCAGTAGGTTCTTATCCTTGCACGTATAAAAATTCAATCGTTTGCTCGTTCCGTGCGACAATTGGAAGTACTTGAGTTATGTACATCCAGTTCCAGCTTCGCGCTATTGGCTAGTCGCTCACAGCACTTCCGGGCGACGAGCGACGAATTCTAGATTTGCAGAACCGAGCGATCGCGCGACAAGACCGAGCGATCTGTTCACGCGACGGCCCGATCCGTCGCTCGAAGCCGTCGCTCGTCGCTGTCGTGCACAATATCGCGCTCATGGGGTTTAGCCTTTATTCTAAAGCTGCAGCTATGGTTTTGTTGCGCATCGTTGAATCACGCTGTAATTGTAATATCATCATGGCCCTGGTGTTCTTGGGTCATAGCTAGCCATTGTGCCAGTCAAATTCTCAAAATCAATCAATCAATCAATCAATCAATCAATCAATCAATCAATCAATCAATCAATCAATCAATCAATCAATCAATCAATCAATCAATCAATTAGTCAATCGTAATAACATTTATGTTTCCTCACTCCATAGAAATCTCCATCGCGTTATATTTGTAGTCGCGTTTATCTATAACAACAAAAACAGATTAGGGCCCGTATTCACAAAAAAAATCTCTTACGTAAGTGCTGTCCGCGACTGCCCATTGCCAAGCAGCGGTTGTCTCGTTATTATGACGATCACATTTATGAGTGGAAGACCCCTGAACGCCGGCTGATGAGGAGCCGTTCTTAGATAAGGGAGGCTTTCGTGAATGCAGGCCCAGATTATACAGAACAACGAACTTTCAGAGGCTGCTTGGTTTCGATCGGGGTAGATTAAATTTATCTGTGCTACGCGTTCCGCTTATGAAGTATATGCGTAATTTTTTTCCTTTCATAAGCAGGTTTCCGCAGCCCTTATGTGCTACATTCAGGGTCCCTGTACTTTGAGTTGTCGATTAATTTTCCCTCGCGCCGCAGCCTCCTAGCCTCCCGATTAGCTAAGATGGCAAAACGACCGCCTCGGAAAGGTGTTGATCCCGGGTTTAATTCCCCCTGGGCCCTGACCAGGACGAACATTAATTCGAAAGCATTATATGTCCCATCAGGCAGAAAATCCGGCGTGATCCGGCGATGATACCAAAAATCATCATCCTCAGTGACGTCATCAGCGTTAGCGTATTGTATGGCGTCAGTAGTAAGCAAAAGATAGTAAACAGTATAACAACTATAATTGGTAGTAATTATGGGTAATTCATTTAAAGAAAATTAAGGTGAATTCGAGTGAAGTGAAATAAAGTTCGAACAAGTTAGAGTAAGGTGACTTAAGGTGGAGTAAAGTGAATTTAGTTGAAGTAAAGTGAATAAAGGTGAATAGAAGTGGATTAAGGTTGGTGCAAACTAGAGCAAAGTGAATTATGTCGGATTAATGTGAATTAAGGTGCACTAAAGTGGTGTAAGGGGGATGAAGGTCGGTGCAAATTAGAACAAGATGGAGAAAAGTGGATTAAGGTGAATTAAAGTGAATTAAAGTGAATTAAGGTGGATAAAAGTTGAGTAATGTTGTTACAAATTAGGGAAAGGTGGGTTAAGGTGGTTTAGGGTACAGTTGTGAAGGTTACGTGACAATGTATGACGCCACGTATTGTGGACGTAACCAATTAATTAGAGAAGTCATAACGCTTTGGAATTCAAATCACGTAAGGATACTAAAGTGACTAGCAATTTTTTTCTTGAATTTGCGATACTTTCTTTCTGACAAACCCGTATGGGTTTCCGTTAAGGTCCTGACAGGCAAATAACAGCTTTTATCTTTAATGAAACTCCCTACACCTTTCGGATTTCTGCAGAATCGAATTGCCAAGTTTGGAGGTCACTTTTACAAGGCAAGGGCTGTGGGGGGTTCTCCCAATATGATGTAGTGAGTATGTCAAGTAACAAGACCGTGCTTATGGTGTTGATGCCCGCGATGACATTGCCTGTGTGCTTGTGACTTCTGTAAAGATTGTGCAGAGTTTGCTGTTATTTTCGTCCCGTTTTCTCCTCCCCCCCCCCCTTTTTTTTTCTCTGTTTGAGACTTTGTGATAACCGGCCCCAAAGAGCTAGGTCTACCCTACCATTTTTCATCTAATAAAAAAAAAGGTCTTGATAAAGTTGTTTGGGGGATGTTAACAAGAACAATTTTTTTAATTTTTTGCCACGTATGACATCGATAAAGTGTTAGGAAAGACATTTGATCATGAGTACTTGGGCGTGATCGTTAGTGCATATATAAAAATAATTGATACACGTGTGACACGCGTCGCATCTAAAACATTTTTCGCACTCTGTTCACAAAAATTGTACATTGGGAGAACTTCACTTCTTGCAAAATTAGCGCGAGTAGATCTTGAGTGTGTTCAGTTCTTCAATAATACCTTGTTGGATATGTTGTTAACCAAGTGAATAAAAAAAGAGAAATCTGCGTCGTTAGTGTCAAAGCTATCCGAAGTAAATAGGGCCGCGATATGTAACGATGCCTTCCACTCGATTCTATGCCGCTCTTCACTCACCGTTCATTGTCAGCTGATGGTAAAATTATAACAATTAACTTCTTCTAAATGGTAAAATTAAAATCAGAAATTAGGGACATCAGAGTGGAGCTCGGCCGCTTGATAACAACGCGATGGCCCGCCGCGATGGCTTAGCGGGTATACGGTGTTGCGCTTCTAAGCGCGTGATCACGGGATCAAATCCCGGCCTCATTTCGATGGGGGCGAAATGCAAAAGCGCCTGTGTCCCGTGCATTGGGGGCACGTTACAGATCCTCATGATGGTCAAGATTAATCCGGAGTCCCCCATTGCGGTGTGCCTCATAAGCAAAGAGCGGTTTTGGCACGTAAAACCCCCGAATTTAATTCAATTTCTAACGCGGTGCCCTGTGTCACTGCCCGCGATGACGCAGGCAGTGACGTATAGAGCATGATGCGCAGCCAATAACTAGGCTGGGTCGAATCAGGCCAAACAAAGAAACAGAAAACAGAAGAGGCAAAAAGCACCGCGCGCGTGGTCGAACGGAGTCAACGAACGCGTGTTCATCTTAACAGCGAGTTTGATCTCCGTTATACGTCGAATGCGCTTGCCAGCGGCCCGAATATCTATCATCTAGTGTTTGATTTTGTGACTGTGTTGTGAAGATAGCTATTTCGGAAGTTTATGAGTGAGTTAGACAAAAGCTATCGACTCATTCATTGTTATGATTGGACCCGCACATACTTACAATGCATTCTATGAAACGTCTGGACGACCGAAAGCTTCGTGAGTCCATGCAAGTGTCTGCCCTTTTAGCATGAGCTCTCGAGTACATTGAATCGTCAAAGAACAGAAACCAAACGCAGAACTGGCAGTCACCTGCGCGCTCTTGATAACTAAAGACAGTCGGCCGCGCGCACCTTAGCAAGTCTTGGCAGCGTGAAGGTCACCAGTGCGCATGCTCAGAAGGACATGCGATCACATGTGCCCATGTCGCCGATAGTTTGCATCTTGCACGCTCGCTTTTAACCAACAACGACTACCTTTATGTGTTGCGGCGTTATGCGCGACTTTACATCCCATCTTTGATTGTTACAAGTGTGATATTTAAAGGAAATTTTCGCGCTTACGTTAGTACAACACAGTACACACCTTTGAAGTATATTTCCTTCAAGGGACGACTCATTTTGTCAGTTGTGTGCTCCGAAAGTCCGGAAGAAGTGCTCATTTCAGGCGAAAGCCTTAGATGGCTCATGGGTCGAAAAATCCGGCGACCGTCCGGCGTTATGGCACCAAAATCCAAGCTCATGCGCCAGTAAGCCATCAATTTTTTTTTATCAATAAAAGAGCTCGATTACGTGTGTTCTCGTGGAACGGACACCCTTCTAAATAATCACTGTGGCCACAAAAGTGTCTGCGTGTGGTTTTCTCGGTTTTGTTCATATTTGCCGAGCAATGTACACGTGTCTTATGACGTTCGGAGGAGTATAACTACGCCTGCGAGAACTGGAAATAATTACGTTGAAAGTTAGCACTGTGTTTTTGTCTATTTGCCTTTCCTTGTCCCTCTCATTCTGCCTGCATTACTAGAAAGTAGAAGGCACCATATATACAAGTCCATGTAGCTACCCTCGTAGATCGAAGTTTTAAAATAAAGAAAATTCGTTCAGTGAACTTGCGTATGTGTCTTAATGGCCTTCATAGACTTACCACGACCGTTCTAACGTACCATTAACCACGCAGAACCACTGGCGTTGTCTAGGCGACCGAAAAAGAGAACAAGTAAAGAGAAAAAACAAGAGGTAGGAAGTAACAACGCACTCGAATGACAATGTCAAAGCAATTTAATGAATTTCTCGGGAGCGCCCAGCCTTTTGCATTCATCCTCATTAGCGTATGCTAAAGTGACTGTCAACTTTTTTATAGGTATTACCGCGCACCTTTTACAGACATGTTTAACTACTTAGGCACTGGCATTGTATGTGTTGTTTAGTCGTGTGACATTAATATTAAGACAAAACCATGATTCAGCATTAGTTTGAAAGAAAACTCCTTCAATATAGCTGCACTTACCAACTTTCGCATTTTCTTGAGCGATTTTTATGCTTCGGTAGAAAACTTATTTATTTGGTGAGATTTCCATACGGATTTTAGGCTACACAGAAGACAGTAGCATTGCCATTTGTTGGGCGTGTTGGTAAATTGAAAGCATATTTAGCGCCAGCAAACAAGGACGGAAGGGAGACGACAACACGATGCGCTAACTTCAACAACTTGATTTTTAGGAAGTACACCTATATAAACCATGCACAGTGGCGCCACCTCATCCAAATCTTATCCATCCAAAAAAGCCGTCTCCTTATCTAACAGGTCGATTGAAGGGGCAATAACACACGTGTCTCTATTCCGCCAGATAGCCTGCGCTTCAATGATCTCTCGCACGTCTTATCTTTGTGCTTTGCAAGAACCCGACAGGATTCATAGACCGGCGCACAGCCGCATTCTTGACAGTGGGTTGACAGATGACCGATTTGCTTATTTTTCACAGTTTGGCAATGTTCCCGTAATCGGTCATTAAGACATCTCCCTGTCTGTCCGATGTATTTCTTCCCACAGGACAGCGGAAGCTCATATACAACACTTTCTGCGCATCCCACTGGCGCTTTCCGATGATTCGTAGAGCACCCGGCAGCTGGCTTACGGTACGGGTCTGTCAATCGACATATTTTTGCCAGCTTTTCTGGTGCGGAAAAGACCACTTTTGTGTCCACCCGGCTAGCCATTTTCTTAAGTTTATGTGCCGTTCTATGCAGGTAGGGCACTACCGCTACCTTCCTTCTACGCTCCGTCCTTTGATTTGCCGTGTCCTGAATTGTGCTATCCGACCTGCACCTTTTTAGCAGCCCCTCGACGACCGAAACTTGCACTGATTCCGGAAACCCTGCTGCTGATAGCCTTCCCGATTGATCCATAAGGCTCGTATAGATCTTGTGGTGGCAAGACTTCTTTAGAGCATTTCCAAAGCATAAGTTGGCAATGCTCCTCTTGACGAGCTTCGAGTGGGCTGACCTATATGATAACAGGGGCTTATTAGCTCTAGGTTTATACTCCCAACACGTGTGCCGTTCCATGAACTCGAGCTGAATGTCTAGGAAGCGCAGCACGTTATTGGAGGGCTCTTCAATCGTGAGAGTAAGTGGGCTAAGGCCTGCAGAAAATACTTCGTAAAGCTTGCCTACCGTAAAACGTGCGTCAGGTTCAAAAAGAACGAGATAGTCGTCAACGTATCTGACAACTTTAACCACCCTGTGCTCCGACAAGGTACGGGACAGGATTCTGTTATGGTGAGCTAGAAAGATGTCACTTAGTATGGGCGCCAAACATGAACCGATGCAAACCCCTTGCTTTTGAATGAATATGTCGTCGTTCCATGCTGCATATGTAGAGTGAAGGTAGCAACTAAGCATGTCTAAAAAGTCTTGAACGGACAAACCGGCTGAATTTTGGAACGGTACCACGCCATACTCGTCTATGCACTCTTCTACACAAGTAATTAGTTTCTTTTGAGGCAAGGAGTAGTACAAGTCCTTTATGTCAAAGGAGCAAGCTGATAAGCTTTTGTCAGAATTTCTTTTCAGGAAATCTACGATTTCTGCAGAGCCCCTAACCAAAAATGGGTCGTCAATATTAAGAATTCGCAGCTTATCTTGCAAGAAAAGAGCGAACTTTTTCTGCCAAGAACCTGTTTCTGAAGCTATTACCCTTAATGGGTAATCGGGTTTGTGCGTCTTCGCACTAAACATAATTTGAAGGCAACCAGACTTTGCGTTGTCAATTTCACGAACCAAGTGACTAAGGTCTGCCTTCTTACAAAGACGCTTCGCTTCTAGCTTAATTTTTCGGAGAGACACATTACTACACTGGTCGAACACAGAGGCAATCGCAGAGCAGGCTTTCGTATTAAAATCACCTTCCTTGAGGACAACAAAGCCACCTTCCTTGTCCGCTGGCAAAACACACGTGTACCGGTTAAGCGCGCAACTTCGTTTTTGAGGCAAAATGGTCTGTGTGTTTTGCCAGCGGACAAGGAAGGTGGCTTTGTTGTCCTCAAGGAAGGTGATTTTAATACGAAAGCCTGCTCTGCGATTGCCTCTGTGTTCGACCAGTGTAGTAATGTGTCTCTCCGAAAAATTAAGCTAGAAGCGAAGCGTCTTTGTAAGAAGGCAGACCTTAGTCACTTGGTTCGTGAAATTGACAACGCAAAGTCTGGTTGCCTTCAAATTATGTTTAGTGCGAAGACGCACAAACCCGATTACCCATTAAGGGTAATAGCTTCAGAAACAGGTTCTTGGCAGAAAAAGTTCGCTCTTTTCTTGCAAGATAAGCTGCGAATTCTTAATATTGACGACCCATTTTTGGTTAGGGGCTCTGCAGAAATCGTAGATTTCCTGAAAAGAAATTCTGACAAAAGCTTATCAGCTTGCTCCTTTGACATAAAGGACTTGTACTACTCCTTGCCTCAAAAGAAACTAATTACTTGTGTAGAAGAGTGCATAGACGAGTATGGCGTGGTACCGTTCCAAAATTCAGCCGGTTTGTCCGTTCAAGACTTTTTAGACATGCTTAGTTGCTACCTTCACTCTACATATGCAGCATGGAACGACGACATATTCATTCAAAAGCAAGGGGTTTGCATCGGTTCATGTTTGGCGCCCATACTAAGTGACATCTTTCTAGCTCACCATAACAGAATCCTGTCCCGTACCTTGTCGGAGCACAGGGTGGTTAAAGTTGTCAGATACGTTGACGACTATCTCGTTCTTTTTGAACCTGACGCACGTTTTACGGTAGGCAAGCTTTACGAAGTATTTTCTGCAGGCCTTAGCCCACTTACTCTCACGATTGAAGAGCCCTCCAATAACGTGCTGCGCTTCCTAGACATTCAGCTCGAGTTCATGGAACGGCACACGTGTTGGGAGTATAAACCTAGAGCTAATAAGCCCCTGTTATCATATAGGTCAGCCCACTCGAAGCTCGTCAAGAGGAGCATTGCCAACTTATGCTTTGGAAATGCTCTAAAGAAGTCTTGCCACCACAAGATCTATACGAGCCTTATGGATCAATCGGGAAGGCTATCAGCAGCAGGGTTTCCGGAATCAGTGCAAGTTTTGGTCGTCGAGGGGCTGCTAAAAAGGTGCAGGTCGGATAGCACAATTCAGGACACGGCAAATCAAAGGACGGAGCGTAGAAGGAAGGTAGCGGTAGTGCCCTACCTGCATAGAACGGCACATAAACTTAAGAAAATGGCTAGCCGGGTGGACACAAAAGTGGTCTTTTCCGCACCAGAAAAGCTGGCAAAAATATGTCGATTGACAGACCCGTACCGTAAGCCAGCTGCCGGGTGCTCTACGAATCATCGGAAAGCGCCAGTGGGATGCGCAGAAAGTGTTGTATATGAGCTTCCGCTGTCCTGTGGGAAGAAATACATCGGACAGACAGGGAGATGTCTTAATGACCGATTACGGGAACATTGCCAAACTGTGAAAAATAAGCAAATCGGTCATCTGTCAACCCACTGTCAAGAATGCGGCTGTGCGCCGGTCTATGAATCCTGTCGGGTTCTTGCAAAGCACAAAGATAAAGACGTGCGAGAGATCATTGAAGCGCAGGCTATCTGGCGGAATAGAGACACGTGTGTTAGTGCCCCTTCAATCGACCTGTTAGATAAGGAGACGGCTTTTTTGGATGGATAAGATTTGGATGAGGTGGCGCCACTGTGCATGGTTTATATAGGTGTACTTCCTAAAAATCAAGTTGTTGAAGTTAGCGCATCGTGTTGTCGTCTCCCTTCCGTCCTTGTTTGCTGGCGCTAAATATGCTTACAGAAGACAGTGAGTGAAGAAAATTTTCAGATTTTATATGCACAAGTGTTATCAATACCTAAACGCAAAAAAGAAGTGATAAAGAGCAATTGAAATAAACTCTCGGTAGTGAACCACGCTTGATGCTTAGCAGTCCCGCAAATCTTCTCGTGGCGGTTATTGACGTTAATGCGCAGCCTCTAGATTTTCCTTCGCTAGATTTTCCTTTGCTAGTTAATGCGTCCTAAGCACAGAGCAGAATTACAAACGCTACTAATTATGTTTTTCAGCCGAGTATCTAAACCCCGCCGATGTGTAGCTGACACCGGGCTTCACTGCAGAGCAGCGTTGTCGCGCAGAGTAAACAGCACTTGCACACTGGATCTCGCGCCGGGGAAGCGGCGTTGGCGGCGCGCGCCGAGCGGCGGCGCTGAGCCCTCGGCGCCGTCGTCGCTGACCGCACGAGGGCGTGTTCCGAGAGAGGCGCTGGCGCCTCGCGCGGCGGAGCGGGGATCGGCGCGCGTCTCGCAGGGGGGGGCGGCCGCGAAGACTGCGAAGCCGCCCGATCTGTCCTTCGAACGACCCCGAACCAGTGGGAGCACGACCGGGGAGATGTCGCCGGTGGCGACGGCCGTGCCCTGCTAGAGGATGAGCGGCGGCCGCTTCGACTTCGACGATGGCGGCACCTACTGCGGCGGCTGGGAGGACGGCAAGGCGCACGGCCACGGCGTCTGCACGGGCCCCAAGGGCCAGGGCGAGTACTGTGGCTCGTGGCACTACGGCTTCGAGGTGTCTGGCGTCTACACGTGGCCCTCGGGCAGCGGCTACGAGGGTCAGTGGCAGAACGGGAAGCGGCACGGCTTGGGCGTCGAGACGCGCGGCCGCTGGCGCTACCGCGGCGAGTGGACGCAGGGCTTCAAGGGCCGCTACGGCGTGCGCCAGTCGCTCATCTCCGGCGCCAAGTACGAGGGCACCTGGGCCAACGGCCTCCAGGACGGCTACGGCTCCGAGACGTACGCCGACGGAGGTCAGTCCGCCCCGACCTTGGGCGCCGCCGCCAACTATTTTCGCGCTAACTCCGGTGACCGTACCTGGCGTCGCGGCCTGTAACCATGGTGACCGAGACGCCCTGCTGGCCACATCCCTGGCCTCTCGGTCTCCCTGGCTTTAGGGCCACCCAGCACACCGCGTGCGCTAAGGGCAGGGCCCGCAAGTCAGCGTCAGGCTATATATAATACACACACACGCGCACACCAAATAGCGGCCGTGCTCTTTGGCAATGTGTTCCTTCGGCCACTCCCCACGCCCCATCGAAGCGGGAATCTTTTCTGCCGTGATCACGAGCGAGGTGCACAATTTACGTCGGTGCTTGGCCGACGTTCCTCGAATGGCAGCGGTGCAGGATGCGAGCGGCCCATTTCAATGAACAGATACCACCAGAGACACATCAATGGCCATGACTAGTTTGTGTGCTTGGCTGTGCTTCCATGCATGGGTATGTCTCAGCATGATGAAGTAAACGGTCCGCCACATGTGTGAAAGTGCATAGCGAAGGAGAGACTTGAGTGCTCCGATCTCAAGTATCGAGGACGAAAACGCAACGTTCATCTGTTTTGAACCACATGCAATGTAAAGGTAACAACCTGTTTAGACGTGAACTCGGAAACACCTTGAAACAGACCAGCACGAGTGGAATTGTAAAACACTTCTTTAACACGATAACGGCGCGCACGCCTCTAGCTCGAAAAGTGAACGTGCAGTTTACAAACAGTAGAGCGTTATCGCTTTTTCTTTTTGTATGCGAATTGCGTATAAATGCATCACAGAGAGCGCCAATCTTGTTATACTTGCAAAGGGTCAAGTACGTGATTGCTACGAGACTTCTTTTATGCTCATTTTACTAAACGTGTTTTATGCTCACGAACATGTTTCTCCGACTCATGAACATATTCGCATCAGAGTGACTGCTATTCTACTGAACGAATTCCTTTCATTGCACCCTAGAAACATTTCTTTCCTTTTTCTTCAGAAGTGCGTCATCGTATATCAAAAGAAAAGTGACGTGTGTAGCGTGACATAACGAAATTACTGGCAGTACACGACAGAAAGGTATATTGCGCCATGTTGCGGCTGCCCTGTGGCCCTGTCAGCGGAAATTCGCTTGAGTCTCCTACTCGCTGCTTGCACGTTGCTGCTCGGAGAAGCAAAGATGAGACAATAAATATCACATTGCGCGCGCCGAAGTTAAATGCAGTGTAAGCGCACCGTTGCCATTCTAACATCGCGCCCCCGACGAGTGACACTTTTTGAATGCGCAGGCATTTCGACTGCATAGGTTTTATGGTAAGAAAAGGCAAGCGTACAAAACACGGACGTGAGAAGAACAAGGACTACGCAAACACAGTGCGTCGCGGGGTGAAAGCAACGGTCGCTTAACACACTTCCTTTATAACGGATATAACGTCGCACGAAACTGTAAGACCAGCGCTTCACGTCAGCTATCCCGAACAGGGCGAGCTTTTCTTTCTCGTCGCTAGTGTGCGGGCAAGACCGGTTAACCTGCACTTGGGAAAGTGAGCGTCGGGGACGAGTGTTGGCCCGAGAGAACGGGTCGAACCGCGCCCTCTGACACGAAGCGGCGCTCACCTGGCGCGCCCCGGGTCTGCTCGAACAATCAAGTAGAAAGCTTTGCTCCGCTTCCTTTGCCGTCGCGTGTATACCGAGCCGCGCTATTTACAGTGCCGCGCCGCCGGCACAAAGAAAGTCGGCGCGTTCGAAGCGAGGCAAGGAAACCTCGGCTTGCCCTGCAAGGCGCATGGCGCGTATACGACGTAGTGCTCGCATTATTTGGCGTTCACGTTACGTTTGTCGGGTACGCGTTCATATTGCCCGTACGGGATGTCGTGCTTCAAAACACAGGTTGCAGCTGCACTGTAGTGACGCTCCTGTAAGCTGGAGCTGCTCGGAGAACCTCCATAGAGTGCGCATGAGGGGTTTCTGTATCGCGGGAGACTGTTTCGGGCAGCGGCTGTGTTTATCTGAGTGACAGCTGCGCAGTTGGTTGTGACTTTATTAGCTTGGAAATAAGTAGTGTGGCATTTATCTTATTGGGAAGTTGGCGTGATCGCTGTAAAAGCGTATCATGAAACAGCGAATAATGAGCCACAAGGAAGGGGGAACCGGCTCTCGTCTTTTCGGCTTGTTGTTCACTGTTACTTTCTCAAGTACTTGGCGAAATTATAGTGCGCGCCATAATGCTTCCTGATGCTGCTATTTTTTTATTGATTATGGTTTCTGAAAGCTTTTCTTGCTCTGTAGAGGCTCCCCGGGTACGTGTGAGACTAATGTGAAACGACAACATTAAATCTTGAGTTATTCACTTTCCGAGTCGAGGTAAACACGTGGCGAAATTCATGTGCAGCGCTTGAATCTTGAGTGTATGAATATGAAGATTTTTTCTGTGGTATACTAAATTATGCATATTTCCTTAGACATGGACGACGTGTAAGGCGTGCATTTCGTGTCAGTATAATGTTATTGAACCCACTTACCTGGTTCGATTTCTTCCTTCTGGTTTGCAGCAGTAAGCGCAATAATTAAGCGTACCTTCAGCTATAACCCGCCGTGGTTGCTCAGTGGCTATGGTGTTGGGCTGCTGAGCACGAGGTCGCGGGATCGAATCCCGGCCACGGCGGCCGCATTCGATGGGGGCGAAATGCGAAAACACCCGTGTACTTAGATTTAGGTGCACGTTAAAGAACCCCAGGTGGTCGAAATTTCCGGAGCCCTCCACTACGGCGTGCCTCATAATCAGAAAGTCGTTTTGGCGCGTAAAACCCCATAATTTTTTTCACCTTCAGCTATAGTCAAATTTGTAGTATTGGGCACCAACGTGCTTCCGTTTGCGGTTCTAAGTTTTTTGCTTGCGGATAAAAAAAGGCAGTATCAATGACTCGCGTGCTTTGTATATGTTTTTTTTATCCCACTCCATTTCTTTCATCCCTGACCACCAACTGCAGTGGAATGCCAGACTAACCTCTCCACATACCATTAAGCTATCTCTCCTGAGATGTTATCTCCAGGTTGCTTTACTGTGCCGATAGTCATGAGTGATGGCTGCAGAAACCACCCTCGATTAAGGAACGAAGACAAACAAGGAATTCCCGCTTTTGACGGCACAAAACATGGCTTGTCACTGATGTCACCAGTGCGTAACCAGAGAAAGGCACATGCATATTTGATGACTGTAACGTGCTCGCAGCTTCTTTATGCCAACTGAGGCAACTGGCCCTCATAATGTATGCAGTTTATAATTTGAAGGCAGATATTTCCTATCAGATGCCTACAATAAGTAGCCAGACGGAAAGCAGCAGTACGTGTTATTTTAGGGCACTGATATACAAGAATAGCATCCTTCTCAAACCAACCTGCAGAACGAAACGGAAATAAAAGCTAGCACGCACGCGGTAGACGTACGGTGGTCCTGAAAGCCGAAAGACCCCGAGCAAGATAATTGGTAAGTGTAGAGCTGAAAACCAAAGCGATCAGCGTCCTATGGCTTTTTATTCGACGAACAAGCTGCCGCTGAACTTCGGCAGTTTAAAAGTTAAAAAAAAAAAAAAATAACACGACCCTTTCCACAATGCGCGTCGCGCCTTTCTAGAGGTCACAAAATTTCGTTCGTCCACTTAAGGCTGCTAGAAAGCTTTTTTTCGGGTCAAGGACGTTTGTAGATTACGTTTATCTTGCTACAGTTCTTTTACTCTAGTGATACGTTCTGGTAAACTAAAATTTAGCACGCACGTCAAACCACGTAGTTTTATGTGTCGCAGTTATTGTAAAATTGTTTGACATATCTGCATTTCAGAATATGAGTGCCAGCCTCCAAAAAATAAGTGCGGTCGTCCGAATCTGAAGCCGGTGAGACTATATTCTTCATATTTATTGTGAATTCAAGCTCGATATACCTGCCTATACACCATTCTGTTAGAATTTACATTGCTAAGTATTAAGTGAAAAATAGGATTGAGGTTGCTATGGAAGCAGTGTTAAAAACTGAACGGTTTTGATCTTTTAAATCAATGTTCGCTTCTTCTTGTGGCAAGTATATCCTGAAACTTAATCTCAGGCGCAGCACACCAGCTTTACAGTGCAGCGCTTTGTGATTTACCTACAGAGAGATATACGCTATCGGCACACAAGTGTGAGTATGTACTTTGCGGGCAGAAAAGACTTATCCGCGTCCGTGCTCTAATCTTAATTTAAAGAGCAACTCTATGAGCAGCCGCGTTTTGTCAAAGTGGCATAACATGAGCGAGGCTGGAAGAAGGCCTCCCTGCTCCACTGGATCGCAGGCCGTCAAAAGGACAGACAGCCGCATTCCACGTCACCTCTGCAGATCTCCGTAAATCAGAAAAAAAAAAAAAACTGCAGCAGACTTCCAGTTGGAATTTATATGCAGCGAAGGTTTGTGTGATGCATGAAGAGTCGAAACACGAGTGCACGCACGCACAAACACACACGAGTGCGGGCGCACACAAATTATACCGAACGTTTTCTTTTTTTTTTTAAAGAGGAGTTGCAGACTACTATCCAGTACCAGGGATGCCTTGAACGCACCACGGTTTCACAGGCAGCATGCGTGTACGTACAGTCAAAGCAAAAGTTTGCGGATGCGGTTTCCCCTTCAAATGTGAATTCCTGCACTGTTAAGGCATGACGCTTCGTATTTAATGAGTCACTGTGTAGGTGGCGAAGGCTACTACAGGCTGGAACATTTAATTCGAGGCTGTGTGACCATGCTTCGCGAGAATTCAGCTTCTTGGCATATCGTACGTCTCGTAAACTTTTGCGGTTGACTGTACGTAGCGCAATTCGAATCCACTGTATGCGCAAGAAGCGTTTACTTCCTTATTACCGTGCAGCCGCGGATGCGCGAAGGCGAGCTTTCTGGTTCTTTTTTTTCGTCCGGCACGGCCCGCATCGCCGCGGACGCGCGGAGGCAAGCACCATCTGGTGGTGCCGCTAGGAACCCAGTGGCGCGCGTGCTCTGCTGTGATTGGTTGGCCTATTCGGCATAGGAGAAGCCAGGCCGTAGGGCCCACGGTCTCCTTCGCATTGCTGATTTGCACTTTTTGCCGCAAAACTAATGCAGTGTTGTCCGGCTGGTGTTCGTGCTGCAACTAAGGTTGCATTTCAATTTAATTTGACTCGGGGCCCTTCAACTCAACCCGCCTGTGAAAGAGGCTTGTCAAAGTCGTGCTTGCAGTGTCGTCTTAGAGCGCAGCAATTCGTACACTGTCTGGCTGAATTCTGTCCTTTCCTCTCCCTTAGGCCTATTGATTATCGGCGTGAAAAGCGTGATATATATATATATATGTATATATATATATATATATATATATATATATATATATATATATATATATATTGCAGGGGCATGGTTCACTAGTCTTGACTACCACGCCAAAAAGGACGATCTCAATCAGCATAAGGTTTTGTTTTCGGTTTCGTTCAAGCTTTGCTCTAGGAGACTCCAGTGCATCCGCGCTTACTTATTGCACGTGGTATATAGATACACAATATATTCTACAAAATTGAGCGCCGATTAGCTAGCTTCATGTTTAGTACGTTATGAAGAAGTAAAGCAGCTTGCGTCGTTCTTCATTTAAACGCTAGAGATATATGTTCTCATACACAAAATTTCCAATAATTTCTGCCTACCGTTCAAATTGTGATGCAAGCAAACAGAAAGGCAAAAACAAATAAGAAAAAAAAGACAAGTGAGCATTGACAAAACACATCAAAAGTTTGAAACGTAGAGCACGACGATGTAAAAGATAAAATGTGACAAAGAATATCTGAGAGTGACAAGAGATGCAATAATACAAGCAAGAATGACAATAAGGAAACGTGGGAGAAACTTCCGAACAGACACAAAAAAAAGCTGAGTAGTAGGTTCCTGTTGTCGGATAGAGTAAAACGATGGGAGAAGAGGGCGCAGCAAGAGTAACGGGCAATCTTAGTCGGCACAGGGGATCAATATTTTTTTCTGTCTGGGGATGCGCATCCACTCGATACGGTCGCTAAGCTTTCCCCAAGACCTTCGCCCGGTTGTTTTCTTTTCCCTTTCTCTTGCTCGACCCGAGTCAAGAAATTGGGGCATTGACTGAAACAGGAAATCAGGGCCAGCGCGTCGATTCAGCGAGGCGGCCGTGAGAGCCCGCGCGGCGTCTTGGCATGCAGTCTCCGTGCGCTGCTGCCTCTGACAATGACAAACGAGCCAGAGCTCTCGCTGCCGCGTAACGAAAAAAATAAATGAGAAGTAGTTTGCCGCACGGTCCCGGAACGCGCCGTACGGCGCGGCACGTGAAGGAACGGCCCGATGATTGCGCGGGGCCGCGAGGACCTGTGTCTGCAGCCGACGGCCCTGTCGTCAGCCTTATTTAGGCGCGTCCCAGCAGCGAGGGGAAAGAGATTCCGGCTCGCAAGTAGAGCGCGAAAGCGCGAAAGATGGTTTTCGCGCAACGTCGCTCTCTCTTCGGCGCTAATGCGACACCATTGCTGTCGCTCCGAGGGAGCTGCCGGTGATTTGTCAACGTGCCGCCCTCGAGCACCGCGGTCAGAACACGTGTTCTTGACCTTGGCAAGCAAGGGGCCGCGCGAAAAGGGGAGGAAGCTAGGTGAGGTACGCGCCGGAGTGGGCACCGCAGGAGAGGAGCCGATCGGGCCGCGAGGCGGCTGGGATTGATGGCCGGGGTCTCGCCGCGCGCGCGCTTACGTGAGCGGAGCTTTTGTTGGCCGGAACGAACGGCGCCTGCCCGGCTGCGCCCCGGTTTTCACCTGATGCGGCGCAGTCTGGCATCCCTTTTGCATGTCGCGAAATTTAGGAGCATATAAATCGATGCCTGTACGCGTCAGCATTGAGTGAGTACGCATTCTTGCTCAATACATCAGGGAGGGGAATAGGGAGCCCCTTTCCTAGGTTAGACCTTGTCTGCATCGGAAGAGTTGATGACGCACCGAGCTGGTGGCGTCTTGAAACTCGACATCTAGATTCAACTAATGCCGCCTAAGACCTTCTAGATGTCGGCCAACGCAGAAGACGCTGTCACGGGGTGTAGTTTTTGCTACGTCTTCGGGCGGACGAACAAGGGTGTCGGGGACTGCCCGGTGGCTACGGGTTCCGCTGTAAATGAGGGCTATGAACTTCACTGTAAATCCGTATAACACCTTCGACATGCCTCAACTATACGTGTGTTGTGGAAGTTGCCATACGTGAATACTATATCGCTGAACGAGAGCACTGTCCTCAGGCTTGGCGCGTTGGGCTTCCTCTCTATCTTATGTTTGGTGCAGGAAAGCACGCTTCGGAGGGGCTTCGAGAGCGCCGAGTTCCCACGTCTGCAGAACCCTTCTCATTTTCTTATATTTAATTGTTAGAATTATTTTGTGCTCCCGGTGCCGTCCTCACCTATTTTTTGAGTTTGTGATTTTATGTCACTGTTTATTTATCCAAAGATTTATTCTCAATTTATCCAACTACGAAATGATACCATACTTATAGTCGCGAAGCATTTATTGCAGCGTCCTGAATCTTGGCGCTTTTATTCCTTCGGGTGAGCCTGCTTTCGGGTTTCACATTCTTTATCGAGAGCACAACTCATATCGCTGAATATTTTGATTTTAGATGTTGTTTTTATGCTTTGCCAGCTGATCAAACTGTCTGTGTCGGTAGGCTCCTAGAGCGCCAAACACCAGCAAACTGTTCATGTTGAGCCAGAGCAAACTAAAAATTGGCCACTCACATTATCTTATGCCAGTTCGCATACGTGCATTACTGTCAGTCAATAAGTATAAAATCTAGCGCAGTTAGCGAATTCATTTCATGGCTGTCTTTTTTCCCCATCCAGCTTTTTTTTTCTCTAGTCCCAACCACTTATGTGAAACTCCATGTATGTGGTAAATAAATGAACTTGAACTCGAATTGCTACAATGTAGAAGCCAATGGATGCCCGAAGAGATAAATGGGGGATACAATGGAACACAATTGTGAACACATTTTAAGAAAATAAAGCGGTAAAAAGGGTCAAATCGTGCCAATATATTGACATTATTTAATAACTGTAGGCAAACGGAAAGGTAGGCTACACAGCGACAGATGCTTTCCGTACATATTGCGCGCTCGCGGCCCTTGAAAGGACTCGGGGTTTGGTTTACCTTTCTTCGACTTTCTTCTCCGGCTGCACCGCTAAATTCATGTAAAGGGAGAGAAAAAAAAATCAACGAGCCTATTTTACCGTAGTGTGTTTCCTTGCTCCATGCATTGCGACTATGAGAGCGCGCCATGCATTTGAGGGTCGTATGCATTGTGCACTTGTGGCGGTAACCATGCAATGTTTACCTGCCACGAAAGTCTTTACATACATGCAAGCTTACAGCGTTGTGTGTGGTGCTCCGTAAGGCTCATAGGTACTGTTTAATTCCATGTCCCTGTCCTGTGTATGTTGTGGTTTCTTCTTGGTTACGCTTATCTGGTCACATATAGTCTATACGTTAGTCATTCACGTGAAGCTGGTAGCTGCACAAGCTTTAAGAAAAAAGGCATCGATGTGTCTCCTCAGTTTCTCCCCTCTGCTCCTCACTAGGGAGCCAAAGCTTGGATCCGGCGCAGGTCTCTGTTTCAAAAAATTGCCGGTAAGCGGCTTATAATCTGAATTGGCATTACTTGGTTGAGTGTTTAGTGGTGCACACTTCCGTCTTGCTTCTCGTTCGTAGATGATTGTTGAACATATCACAAGTGAAACGCAAAAAGATTTTCAGTGCTTTTTGACACTGGGGCTCTCGCTTTTCTTTGTCGCGTTCAAGGACTTCTAGCATAGCAGACAACTCATTATTAGAGAAGGCACCTATTAGTAAAGGCAACATAATGGGCGTCAGGGGAAGAAAAACGAAGTCGATGATGGCAGAGAATTGGATGGCGTGAGGAGATTAGAAAATTTAGAGTAGAATAGGTTGACTCAGGACGGAATTAAGTGCGGTCTGATTGGTGAGCGGCCTCCTTCTGAAGAATAACTCACTGCAGCCACAAAACACATGCTTATTTTTTAGGCTACTGGAACCAAAACAACGTGCGTATAGCTGAAGAAACATCTGCCTCGATAATCTAATTTTTTGTGTCCCTGTAAATTATAAGTGCTGCAATTGTTGAGAGGAAAATGAGCGCTGGAGAAAACAAGGGCAAGTAAAAAAGCAGGGAGGGTACTTGTCTTGCTCCTTGTTTTGCTTTTACTCTGTGCTCGCGTGCTTCCTCTTAATCAGCATGAAATTTACTGCTCTTCAGGTGCACTGTAATTGTCCTTGTTATGTTTAGCATATTCCAAGAAAATGGCGGTTTATTTTGCTACTCGGTGCTCCAGGAAACCAACCAATTTCTCTCTCATATCTCATGTGCGACGCCACATGAGAGACCCGAGCTGATCGGCGACAGCTGCGTATGTCATTGATCCTACTATGTTGTGCTTGGATGTGTATACAAGAAAGCCGCGAGATAATAAGGTGGTGTTGTGCTTTGAAGTTTATATAAGACGACGCGAGACGACGCGAGAACCAGGGGAACTTCTTCTGTCACCCGAGTTCGCGGCGTTTGGACTTCATCCTAGGAGCACGCCTGGCGTGTGCTACACGGCGGTCCATCACGACGCCATGCAGCTGAATTTGCGGTCTCCTTTGTTCCTTAAATGTTCAAGAGAGACACTCGAACTCATGAACATAAACACTCACAAACTGAGGCAAGGAAGGAAGCAATATGTTCTAATATGCAGGCTTATAAATATCAGAACCTAAGTGGTGGATTTTCGCTTCACTTCTGCTTTCCATTGTAAGCGCAAAACGTGACTTGCCATTAAGTTCGTTTAGACGTAATCCGCGTGCCTTCAGTGGCAACATAGCCGTCTTCAACAACAACGATGACAACAACAACATATATTTTTTGTACGTGAACTGCAGTAATTATGTTCCTGTGCTTTGTTTTTCTCTTTTCTTATCGTTTATTCTCCTTTGACTATCGTTTTGAGCGCAACTATGTCAGAGATGATGATGGCGGTGATGATGGTGGTGACGATGATTGTGGGTAAAAAAAAAATTAGATTATGGGGTTTCACGTGCCCAAACCACGATTTAATTATGAGGCACGCCGTAGTGGGGGACTCCGGAATAATTTTGATCACCAGGGGTTCTATAACATGCATCTAAATCTAAGCAAACGGGTGTTTTCGCATTTTGCCCCCATCGAAATGCGGCCTCCGTGGTCGGGATTCTATCCCGCGAACTCTTGCTTAGCAGCCCAACACCGCAGCCACTAAGCAACCACGGCGCCGATTATGAGTGAATTCTCATTTCTAGTGGTGTGGTGGTATGTGCCATCACATCACTACTTCCTCACCACTGCACCACTTCCTCGCTTTTTCCGTCTGCAGTTTTTTTTCCTGGGTTTGTCCTTTCATACGCGCAACTCTTCCTAACAAAAGTAAGCATTTTTCTGTTTTCGGTCCGATGCAACCGCTATTACAGATTAATAGTTATGATCAATTCTAATAACTGAAATTTATCGAACAGTAAAGAACTCAAACCTTCGTATATGTCTGAGTTTTGTAAATCTCAGATAACATTTATTTTCCTTTATAATTCATGCTGTTTCATTAAGGCGCGTCAGAATCTTCAATTCAAGTCTTCAACTTGGAGCTTTTCAGTTACTTTTCTTTCTACCTTTGGTGTCCATTGGATTCCCGAGTTTGATTTCTTTCGTTCGGAACATTTTCTATATTTTCCTGCGATCGTCATTATTTGCGATCGTTGACCTCGTTTGTAGAAAAAAGATATGTTGTAGAACAAATGAAAGATGTAAGCGAAAGTGCAATCTAAAAAGAACAGCCTTATTCTCGACTGACCCCGCTTGACCCGCCGTGCCAGCTCAATGGCCAACGTGCCAGAAGTCAGTTCAGATTCTTGGCGGACACGAATCCACATAATGATTGGTGTAAAAATACATATATACAGTAAGATATAGTGCAGTTTCATACAGATTTCTTTTTTTGGAAGCCTCACAACATTTATGTCCGTCTGTGATGGGAAAATTTCATGGTATTGCAGTTGGAAGCGGAGGAGAGCGTAAGATCGTGATGAACTCCGCGTTTGCTTTACTGACCACTAATAAGTGCCGTATTCTGAGTGTACGTTTGCGTCGATGAAGCTGCTATACAATATGCAGTCATTTTGCAGTAACTATGACTGCATTTCGGACGGAGAGCTGTAGAAGACAGGAAGCATCATTTCAAACATATTGAAAAAAACAAAAGAAAAACAAGGCGTTGGAGTGCGCAACAATAACCATATGTGAATGAAAAAAAAATTAGAAAGAAATGCGAGGCTCACTGTTGTCCCGATAAATTGCAGCTGACAGCGTCGGCTAAATGATTTCACTGCGTCCCTACTGCTCCGCATCTATTCCCCTGTTCCGACTTGCTGTTGTCACCCTACCACATCGACCATGCGCGCATACCCTTACCTAGCCACGGCTTGGCGCCGATCTCTGCCAGCGTGTGCCACTGCGAGCGACGCGCATTTGTTCGTCGACTCCACCGCCCACCGCAAATACTCTACGAGAGCGTGAAAATGAGAGGCCGGAACGTCGCCAGATGCGCTTCCCGCTCGTTATCTCGCAATCTCACTTGGCCCCGACTCTAGCGAGTGAGACAGTGTGCGTTGCGCAATACCCATGGTACACGCTACAGCTGTGCATGCCCGCGCTCTCCTCTCCTTCTTCCTCTTGCCTCCTTTTGCCCCTTCCTTCTACCCTTGCTGCGCGGCGGACTAGTGTCCGTACATGGAATCCACAATCCCACCGTCAAAAGTAGCGCATAAAGGCTAGCTGTCTCCACTAACGTTTTCATAGAATTGCTTCATTGTCCGCAAAGCTTCGAAGCCCAGCCGGTTTTTTTACAAGGCGGCGCACTAGGCACCACTGGTCTCTACCAGAAGAACGGGTGCGTCTCGCTGTGTTGTTGGTCGATCGTTTCATAAGATTCTGCGCAATGAATCGCGCCTTGTCCCTTTACGGTCGTCGACTGAGATTTCTCTTTGCTCTTGCTGTTTTGAGGACCTGCTCTCTAAACACGCTGCAGGAACCTTTTCGTTACATGAACATTAAAACTACATGACACTTAATGTGTTCTTGCTTAATTAGGAAAGGCAGCCTTCACCATCACGGCAGTCAGTACAGCGCTGCTTCGTCAACTTGCGAATAACTTTCTTCCCGCGTCGGCGTGGTGTCCTTGGCGAAGCGCATTGTTGGTTTGCTTAGGTAGTGATTTTATGAGTCAAGTTCTAAAGTTGCAATCTTAACTATACTTTCCAGAAATGTCTCCTTATTTGGTTTGATCAATTTATTGGGTTCAACGTCCGAAAGTAACACAGGGCAACTCACCACCGCCACCACGTTGTAGTGGAACCTTAAGGATTAAAGCTACTAGCGAAGATCTAGTACGCATACAAAAATATTCAGGAAACTGGATAGAGGGATAGTCGCTATTGTAGCTCAATTGGTATAGCACGGCAATCTTCATGCAAATCTTTTGTCTGGCTCCCACTGGCTGTCAGGGCTTCTGATGTTAACGAAAAAAAAATGGAATACTTTAGTAATACGTTCGTCAGCCTGTATTGCTAGTTGAGATGCAAAGTTCATGAAGGTAATGCGTCACTTCAATAAATAAATAAATAAATAAATAAATAAATAAATAAATAAATAAATAAATAAATAATTCAGTCAACCAATCAATGAAAATTTTGCAAACTTTCATATCAGAGGTATTCATATAGCTTCAAAGCTACCAAGAATGAAGCTTGGTCAAATCGAGGGCAATCCTTTGATTCGCAATGCAGTGCTATTACACAACACCGTTAGAAAATACTGCCATTGGCCGCTCGCTTCCGCTAATATGTCCAGCATCAGGATTGGCTGAAATTTGATCTTACGAACTATTCCAGCGCATTTATAGAGTTTTGTGTGTATACCGGCACATATCTCGTAAGTAAATAGGCAAAGTGCAAGGAACAACGACAGCAAGAACAAAACGAATAATAGTTTCAATTCGTGAAAAATAACCTTGGCACTCGCCCGTGGTTTGTGCTGAGCCCAATCAGGCACGTGGTCTACGACCGTCTAGCGGGCATCGGCGCGCTTGATACGGAAGAAAAAAAAAGAAGAAAGAGGTTGAGACTGTAGCCACAGAAGACTTGGCCCGTATTAACAAAAAGCTCTTACGCTAGAATTGTTCCTGAAAGCTTTAGCCAATGATGATGTTGGACATAGTATTAGCGAAGGCGGCTGGCCAATAATGAAGAGCACTTACGAAAGAAAACCTTTGTGAATTCGGCCCCTGAACGCAGGAAAAGCGAACAGAACGCTGCTGCGCTTCGTGACGTCTACCGGACTATGTGGTCGCCTACTGAACGCCCATGCGTGCACATTTACTGCGTTTTTTGCCCTACTCTTCCTTTCCATTCCGTATTTCCTTTCCCCCAGTGCGGGCAGGCCTAGCGTGCGCAATTCTGGCTAAGCCTTTCCCTCTCTCTTGAGGCGGCTCGCCCTGCAGCCACGGCAGCGATAAAGTCGCGTCCGAACCGCTCGTCCTGACAGCGCTGCACGTGAACGCGTGTGCACTTGTAGGCGTCGGCCGGTCGCGTTATTTTTACCGGCCGAGACAGCGCGCAAGCACGTGGGAGCTAGCCCCGTCGCACGGGGCGAGGTTGCATGGGCCGCCGCTGGGAGCCGCGGCTTCTCCGCGTGCCCCACGGTGGGGGCGCCGGTGCAGGCGACGAACAACGCGCCTGGCTGGCTGGCTGCGTCACCTTGGACTGACTCAAAAGCGCGCGGCCCGGCGAAAATGACGACGCCACGCGGGGAGGGGGGCTCTCGGCGTGCCGAGTGCTTTATGGCGTCTGGGCGAGGCCCCGTTTCCGCGGGACTGGGAAATCGCGGTCCGAACCTGGCTCGTCACGCCGCCGCTTCTCTCGCGCGCCTCCTGCTGAGGCAGCGGTCATGCGATGAGTGAAGCCGCGTGGCTGCGGTTTACGATAGGACCTCTTCACGCCTGACTCATGGATGCCCTACTTCACCGGCCTGATTTTAACCTCTTAACCTGTTGGCGCTCCGGCACGGCCAAGCGGTGACCGGTAACGCTAATAGCGCTGTTACCACAATGATGTTCGTTCTGGAAAACGCTGGAAATAATGAAAGCTAATGTAAAACTCAGTGCCCTTCCACTCAGAATAAGGATGACCAGCGAAGCTGTGAATGTGGGCACCTTAATGGCGAACTGCTCCTCCACCGCGGTTCAGTCCGGTATTGCACAATCTTCGGGATCGGCCCAGGGGAGTGCTTAACGTCTCCTTCACCTCCGCCGCGGCTCGGCCCGGCATTGCACTACCTTCGGGATTGGCTCACGTATGGGGAGTGCTTAAGGCCTGCTTCACCTCCGCCGCGAGTTGGACCGGTATTGCACTATCTTCGGGATCGGCCCAAGTACGAAAAATTGTCGGTCTACGCGTGGACGCAATCCGCCAGATCCTAGCCATACACAGCTAGACAGCTTCGCTGTAACAAAAAAAAAAAAAAAAAATCACCACCCAAGCACTCCGTACAGATGGTTAACCAGCGAATCTGAAACGTACGGCCCCGGTGTTTATCACTGGGTTAATCCCGACGGTTCATTAAACGACAGCTTGGTAGGCTGCCGTATCCTCGGTACGCAGTTGCTGCTAGCATTCGGCTGCACGAGCCTGTTGTGCTCGGGCTGCAGCATCGACACGACGTAGACGAGCTCGTTCCCAGTTCTGCTCGCGGCGTTGCTGACCGAAATCTGCCTGCTCCTCAGGAGTACGTATGACCCGTGGTCGACCCATTTCGGAGCCGTAGAGAAACTACTGCGCGCGCGTTCGGCTGCGACGGATACAACACGTCACGACGATGCTCTGCGATGATGCTCTGCGTTACGCTCGCAGAGCATCGCACGCCTAATGGGAAGACGTGGGATCGTTCACCAACTGCGGCAAGTTGTTTTTTCATCCACTTTCATTGCCATTAATTTATCATTTCTTTAATTCAATTAGCAAGTACAAGTAATTTCCCCAAAGTTGTCCTTGGTGTCTTATGTTGTTGGCTTCTCATGATATGATTAATAAAATTCCGGCTTCTCGGTTAAACCCCTTTCTTCTCGTTCTTACGTAACAAGGGTCTCGAATCCGGCAACATTGATGCCTTCAGGTAGCATGTGCGGGTTTATTGACCAGTTGCCTTCAGCCTGAAAGACCACGTACTCGTGACGCCTGCGGCAGAAAGGATGGTCGACATCCGCCGCCAAGGTTTGTGAGTGGTGGCGCTGGCTAACACTCCCAAGGTTAGTTCCAGTAGTAATGCATAAATGCCCAAGAAAGTGGATATGGAAACGGCGCCGTGGTAGCTCAGTTGGTTAGAGCATCGCACACGTAATGCGAAGGCGTGGGATCAATTCCCCACCTGCGGCAAGTTGTTTCTTCATCCACTTTCATTGCCATTAATTTATCATTTCTTTATTTCAATTAGTAAGTAAAAGTAATTTCCCATATGTTGTCCTTGGTGTCTTTGGTTGTTGGCTTCTCATGAGATGATAGGCGAAGTTATGTATGATCTTTCGACGTCAAAATATTAAATTTATTTTTGTTACAAGCGAGAAAGGCAATGCAACAGTTAACGGGTTACCCGATGCTTTATTTTACAACTCACCTTCATTGCATAGCACCATGGTTGAGGATGGAAACTGGGCCGACACGAAGGGCTTCTACACTGCAGGAATCGCCTGTTTTCCTCAGGCGATGAAAGGTGTAGTGGAATGGAAGGGTGAGGAGGACTGAAAATATTGCGTTTATTACTTTTTTTCGACGTTTCCGTGCTCTCCGTACAGTGCCACGTGACAGAGATGAATTTTTCTGTTTTTTTCTTTAATCTTCATTTTCTAATGTGTATTTAGGGATCGACGTTTCTAAATTGCACTCTCATCTCTTCGTTAGATTTCTTTTTTATCAATCTCTGTGGGATTTAACTTGTCGAGGATTACGTTTTTCTGCTGAGCGCGAGGTCGCGGGATCGAATCCCGGCCATGGCGGCCGCATTTCGATGGGGGGCGAAATGCGAAAACACCCGTGTACTTAGATTTAGGTGCACCTTAAAGAACCCCAAGTGGTCGAAATTTCCGGAGTCCTCCACTACGGCGTGCCTCATAATCAGGAAGTGGTTTTGGCACGTAAAACCCCATAATTTAATTTTTTTAGGATCACGTTTAACTCGTAAACGAAATCGCACCTTCAGGAAATGGGCTACGGTCTTTGCGACATATTACTGATAGATGTAGAAGTGCAACGTTCGCCAATCCAGGCACAGGTCATTCATAAGTCACACATCTGGCTATGTAGGTGATAGTAGATATATTTAACGAGGGTATGAAGGGGAGAGGCACGTCCGTCCTGCTACTTTAGTATTTAACTTATATATGGGCTATGAGTGATGAACATTACTAAAAAATACATTCCGATGAACATGGAAAGAATGAAAACCAAAAGAACGTAGTGGATTACCTGATGTTACACTTAAGCGCGAAGTTGAAAATATGAATAAAAATAAATGTCAAACAGATGCAGACTCAGTACAAAGTAAAGAATAAAGTAAAATAAAAGTGAAAGTTCAAGTTCATGCACACTGCCCGTATGTTGAAGCTTGATTGCACGAAAAAAAAAAAAAGAAAAGAAAAAAATCCGCATTGCACATAAAATGTTCTCTTTGAAATGTCTGGAGAAGGCCACGGTCCAAGAATAGTCCCTAAAGAGAGTGCATGACTCCCCATTGCACTAAACTTGACACACAGTTCACTCGTTTGCTGCTCATAAAGCAGGCAAGTTAGTTGCACATGCGAGTTGCCCTAATCTGCTTTCCCACAAGCACATGATTCAGCGCCCCCTACTTTATGTAAGAAATGGTTGTGGAAGGTCATACCTGTAGCCGAAGTCGGTTAGACCTACTTTCCATGCCTCTCAACAAGTTAACAGAATGTCTGAATTTTAGTTCAGGGTTCACTACGTACAGAATAGATATTTTCGCTACATCGTCGAACCACGTTGTCGAAGACTATTTAATGGAATGTTTCTTCACTATGTGTAGGATATGTCTTAGGCGGGTTATGCAAACTCGGGTAATTTTGAATTTCTGTTGTTGCTTGTGTGTTTCGAATAAAGAGGTGATGCTTGTGGCCAGCTTACTCCTAATTTTTGTCTTGATAGTCTATGCTTCCTAAAGAGAATAAGTGTAAGAGCTCCGGTTATTTTCGTCGACTATTTTTTTGTCACTTCGGCTAAACTAAGTCCTTAAAGAGTACACGCATAATTTCGCTGCTCTCAAAGTCAGTGCCTTCATTGTACCCACGTCCTGTTCTAAAGAGCACTGATTCTTTTGGCAAATTTATGTGTTAACGCACCTAGGTGCCCTCTACCTTAAGGCAAGTTTTAACTGGCATCGACATTATGATAAATATTTTTCGCCAAGAATGGAGTTTATATTACTCACAAAATCGGCTAATTTATCGAAACAAGCAAACAAAACAAACAAAAGCAAAGGTGAGACGTGGTCGTATTCGAGTGCTCTGGCGTTGGGACGGAGAGATTGCATTCAACGACGCGGTGGTGCTGTTGCTGCATTTCTCGTGAGCAAACTTTGAGCTGCTTCCTTTGAAACCGGGACCCCAGCAGTTTCGAGGCAACGGGCAACTGCCTCGTGCACACTCTTATAATGAACGTACTCGTTACGCACGCAGAAGATGCCGGAGCTTGTACATATAAGCACTAGGATCGTATATAACAACATCGTTCCACCGTGCTACTAAGATCGCTTAACAATTCCAGTGGTACAGCTGTTACGTTATTTCTGCTGTAGCACCGACCGTTCTTTTTAATGCACGCATTAAGGGTTTGGTGCGACTGTAGTGTTTGGTTGTTTTTCGGTGTTATTGTGGCCTATGACTTGATAAAGCAGAATAGCTGCATTACTTACGCATGTTTTTTAAAGAAGCTCGACTTGTAGCTGACGTCTCAGAGTGCGCAATGCAATATACACTCCTGCCGGTCTCTTTGTCCTGTTTTCACCCCTTCTCTTCCCCTCCCGCTAATGCTGACTCTGGTCAAACATCAGCCGTCCGCCAGATATTCGCGGCAAGGCCAGAAAGTACTTCCTGTAAACCGACCCCTCACTCATTCTCTGAGAAACACCTCTGTACCATGAAAAGGCGACCGACTGTTGTGAATATCTCTTCACCGCTGGTTTTCGTGGAACTCATTTGGTTAATTGCTTATAATCTTGTGTTGCTCCCTCTTCTACCCTACCTTCTATTTGATGCCAAGTGGTTCAGGCCTTGAGCTGTGTTTATGCCCTTCGTGTTCTCCGACTGGTCGGGCACTGACTGTCTGCTGTGACCAACAATCAGCGACTTACCTAAACCCTTGCTCTGCCTTGGGCGAGGTATTTATGCCAGGGTAAACTCTTAGTAGCCACTTATTTCCGTCTTCTGCTCCTTCAGTTTAGGTATGTAGGAGTGACATGGTTCGAGTCCAGAGCGTTGTTTCAGTGGGTTGCGGAACAATAAAGTGCGACATCTCGCAGCATCTGCTGGGTTCAAGGTACAACGCTCCCGTATGTGCGGCTTGGATGCCGAGTGTGGCTGCATCTGCGCTTCAAAACAATTTCTCAATGTCAGCAGCTACGCGAACAAAATCCGTTTCCTTTGTTCCGCAGCCCATCGCTTCGCCCACGACGGCTTCGGTTTCTCCGCGTTCGTAAAGGGTGACGCAAAGTTCGATGGCGTGTCGCCAAGTGCCCTAGAGGCCGCTGTGCACGGACGAGACGACGTCAGAGTTGACCGAACCACTCAGCTGCGGGCCACATCGACTCGAGGTTCGAGTGCCGGGGCCGCTTATCCGTCACTGCTCGCGTGGGTCGCTCTCGGCATCGCGTCCCTTCGATCGGCAGCCCGGCGGGGCCAGGCTTCGCTGCAGCTCCAGTGGTGATAAGGTAGAAGAGAGAGAGGGAGAGAGCGATAGAAAAAAAAAAAAAAAACGGAGTGAGCTCCCTGCGCGCTCATTTCGTTAATGACGCTTTGCAATGCGCGACCAGCCGGATGCAGGTGTGGAGAAGGGTTGAGGCGAGAGAGGGACTGTGCGCCTACTTTCGGGCATAGCGACAGAACGGCGCGAATCGTTTTGTGCGTTTAGCTTCGCTGTGTTCCTCAACATCGCAGCAGGGGCGCGAACGCCAGACTGCGATATTTTGCGGCTGCCGCCGGTGTCCCTCGGTAGAGGCTGGATTAATAAAAGAGCTCATTTAGGGACAATGGACGCCGAGTGAGGGAGAAGAGCAGGGACGAGGAACCGCGGTTATGAAAGCGCTGGATAGAGTCAAGCTGCGCAAGGAGGCATTTATTACCGCGCCGTAGAGGATTCAGGCTAGCAATGACTGAACAGTCGCATGCAGCCGGCGAGGGATATGAACCACCTGGACCCTTATGCCACTGATAGTACCAGCGAGTTGCGTCATGTAATAAGTTGGTAGAGCAGCACGACGCAAATGGACACGTAGAGATGGGAGATAGGAAATGCGGCAGTCATTTTGCATATGTCCGATGCATTCAAAATCTCGTATCGACGAGGTTTTTACATTGGTTCAGCGGAGTCCTTATTGAGTCGTTTTCAAGGAGTGTAATTTTTACATTCTTAACGTTCAAAGCACTGTGCCTCGAAACATATTCGACAACAAACGCGATTATTTGCGTTATATTCAATAATACTGCACGAGAAAGCTTCGATCAGCTGTGTGAGAACATCTGCAAAAGTTGGCCTCTCCCCTCGAGGGTGTGCTCCATTCAAGAAGGCTATAATTAAGGCTGAAAGGCGGGCTAGTTGGTTACTGAATTAGAGTGCCTATTTACCAGCGCCGTGAAACAAGACAGAGAAGACGAAATGGACATGAAGAACGCTGGATTGCAAGTACGGTTTGAGAAAGTACTTCACAGGTATACGTATAGAAAGCCGCAAAGAAGAAACATAAGAATAAATTTATGTGTGGGCCTTACGAACATTAGCGTCGAGCTTTATGAGCGCCGTTTCTTCTCTAGTTTCACTCCTAAATAAAATTAATTAAATTATGGCGTTTTGCGTGCCAAAACCACTTTCTAATTATGAGGCACGCCGTAGTGGAGGACTCCGGAAATTTCGACCACCTGGGGTTCTTTAACGTGCACCTAAATCTAAGTACACGGGTGTTTTCACATTTCGCCTCCATCGAAATGCGGCCGCCGTGGCCGGGATTCGATCCCGCGACCTCGTGCTCAGCAGCCCAACACCATAGCCACTGAGCAACCATGGTGAGTACTCCTAAATAAAGCCATCTAGTTAACGTATCAAATAAGAAGAAATTGGCAACTGGATGCCGCATATCTTGTTTAGCACTTTTCCTGAAAGCGAAAGATTTTCTTCAGTGGTAAAACGGCCCACTTCCGGGATTTGTTTCCGAAATAACTGTCCTCTACAGGCGACTACGGTTAGTGCCGTGTGGTCAAAGTAATCAAACATTGCCTTCGTTAATTAGCGATTTTAAGTAATAAGCGTCCTAGTTCTACGTCTTCCACACACTTCCTGTCGAAACGTGTAAAAGAAATTTATCTCATCGCTAGCACACAATTCAATTATAGAGGAACGTTCGAAGAAAAAACAGCGTTTAAAGTCTTTTTCAGCCGCGCCGACTTCTGAGCTATATCTGCGATGCCCACAAGTACAGGTTTGTCGACCCGTCCCTTCCTTGGATTCCCTTTCTTTATCTCTAAATATCGCACCTAGGAGGCAAGACACCCAGTGTGGATGTGAGCCCTTTTTACCAATCGGAGACAAAAAGTGAATAGGTGTAGAAACGCCGGGAGAATAACCACATATAATTTTGGTTGGCTGCCCTGCACGGGGGTTAGGGGGTTATGGGCTGCAAGAGAAAAGAGCGAAGCAGGAAGAACACGCGTACACAACCACAACCCAGGGGTAACAAACAGTGTTGTTACTGGCTATCGCACGGACGCGTAGAACTGAAGCAGTGCATTTACATAGTTCGGCGCGGACGACGTTTGGGATCATTAGGTGACTCGGAACATATATACTGGCCTGAGAGTGGACATTTGTCCAGTCTGTGTGCCACGTCACGGCACTTGCCCTACCGCGCTAAAGAGTGGACAGACGCAGAGTCGTTGTGCGAAGTTCTCATGACAACCGCGCAACCGATCAGACCCTGTGTAAGAGACATAGATGTTTGAATTTGCATATTCCTGCGCATTTAATGCAATCAAAATAACAACTAACTTGTCTGATGAACCCTTAGCAGCTAAGATGATAAAAATGACGTACAGCGCGAAGGACATGAACTGCGAGAGACGACATACACTGCGCTGACTTCCAACAATATTTTATTGCGTTGCCACATCATGTGTATATATATATACAAGAGGGGGCATGCGCAGAAAACGAAAGGCAGTGACAAGGGGTGTTCTGACAGCAAGTTATTGTACTAAGAACATGGTCACCTGAAAAAAACGCACATTACTATTTCTATCTGTTGAGATACATGACATGACTACGGGCCAGCGCGATAGAGGGGACACTAACGCACGCACTACCCAGTTTTCCGATGAAATCAGCTTCTATAATTTTCCGCGTGAGCTGTGAGCTTTTGCCGGGACTGCGGCTTCGTGCCCCTCTTTGAAGATACGGAAGTTTTAGTGAGACACAGCTCACAGCTCACGAGGGAAATTATAGAAGCTGATTTCATCGGAAAACTGGGTAGTGCGTGCGTTAGTGTCCCCTCTATCGCTCTGGCCCCTAGTGAAGTCATGTATCTCAACATATAGAAATAGTAATGTGCGTTCTTTTTTTTTTTTTCATGTGACCATGTTCTTAGTACAATGACTGGTTGTTAGAACACCCTTGTCACTAGCCTTTCGTTTTCTGCGCATGCCCCCTCGTGTATATATATACACATGATGTGGCAACGCAATAAGATATTGTTGGAAGTCAGCGCAGTGCATGTCATCTCTCGCAGTCCTTGTCCTTCGCACTGTACGTCGTTTTTCTCGTGAATTACCTACTAGACCAACCAACCACCCTAGCTAAGATGGTCACTTTCTTTGCGGTTGCTTTTTTCAAGCTTTAGAAATTCTGCGCACAGGTTAGGTGACGCATTTTACCAGGAATTGTACACAAAAATTGTGCGCACAGATTAGCTTACGCAGCTTTGTTCTGGTACAAAGATAGAACGACAGCTATGCTTAAGGCTCTTCCTGAACTAAATTTTGCTTACCACCAAATCATCCCGTATACTATGATCGACGTCCAACAAAGGAGGCGTTTCTATCTGATTATAGATATAACTCGCTCATTTCAGCAGGATTTATCTGAATAAATGCTGAGGCTGTCGCACAACGCTTGATTACGCAACAGCACAGCAATTTTGCTGAAGACTGCGCATCAGAAAGCAAAATTACGGCTTCCATTGGATCGCAACATCCGTGTTTTTCTTCAAAAGTAATTGCTTTTGTCGTGCCTGACATGTTTTTCCACTCTCGTTGTGCAAGTACTGCAACCGTAATATAAAAACTAAGCTAAAGTGAAGCTATCACGTGACGGAACTCTAATGAACGCCAGGTTCGTTATTTACATGGATTGACGCATGAAATTTCATATTTGTAGAAGGTGACTTATGTAAAGAAGTCACGATTGCAAAAATAAAAAAAAAAGAAAGTGTGAGAGCAGGGAATCTAAACACATCATTGCATAATGCATCTGCTGGCTGAAAACCTGCCACGTCATTACCGTGAAGTAGAGGTTTCGTAACAAAGGCAATTCCCATCCTCAGACAGACGCAAATGACACTGGGAAGTGATCATCTGCCCATTTATTATGAAAGACACGGGCTTGCTTGCCTCCAGCTGCATATCAAAACCTTGGGGCCAAGCAGGCTCCCATGTAACGCCCAACTGAAAGGCGCGCAACAGGACAATGGTGAGTGCGCCAGCTTCTGAGAGGTGCTGATTGGCTGTGAAAAAACAACTGGCGAGCATTAAAAACAGCCTCGCAGCGTGTAACATAAAACAATATAAAATGGAAAGCCCCTGCCGGTGATGGTTCCGCTGTGTGTTCAACAACGACGCGAAATTGGCACATAAGAACGCCAATATGTTTTCAGTTAGACTACACTGTGGGTCCATTTCTTTTTGTTATGTATCTTACTTTGGTTCGGCTTGTGCTGTGTTGTTTTGAATTTCGCTTTTTCGACCACTCAAAATCATGCGTTGTCATGCAAGATAAAGCTCGATGAAAAAAAAAGGAATAATGCGAGGACGAGATTTTGTGCCTTCGAGAATCGCCGCTCGCGTACGTAAGATCGAGCCACAACCCGCCGTGGTTGCTCAGTGGCTATGGTGTTAGGCTGCTGAGCACGAGGTCGCGGGATCGAATTTTATTTATTTATTTTTTATTTAGCAATACTGTAAGCCATTTACAGGCTCATACAGGAGTGGGTCACAATCAAAACAACGAAACATTGTTGGTCAAAACAGAAGAAAGCAATGAAACACGCCAATTATTACAATTCAAAGATATAACACGCAAACAAAACGCAAACAAAACGACAGACCAAAGCAATTAGTACTAGGCATATAATACAGGGAAGTGGTAAGAGCTACGAACAATACAGATGTGGTGGGAAACCGCCGAAACACAGTTGCGCAGCGCAACGTTGTAGCAAAGCAGTACATAATCGGAAACAGACCTAATCATAAAAAAGTGCACGTATCTTGGTTGCAAATACTTCGATGGAGTCAACATGTGCAATTGGTTCCGGCAGGCGGTTCCAGGCTTCAATTGCAGATGGAAAAAATGAATATTTAAATGTGTTGCAACGCGCAGAAAACTGTCTGATGCACTTACGGTGATTTGTTCTTTCCGAATGTTGGAAGGGTGGCCTAATGTACTTTGTTTTATCAATAATTATGTGCCCGTGATAAAGAAGGAAAAGAAACTTCAAGGCAGCGATACGCCGTCCTGATATTAGAGTGGGGATATGTGCTTGTTCACGTAAAGCAGTGACGCTGTCGTACGGAGAGTATCTGGAATAAATAAAACGGAGTGCCATGCGCTGTATTCTATCAAGTTTATCAATCCCGGCCACGGCAGCCGCATTTCGATGGGGGCGAAATGCAAAAACACCCGTGTGCTTAGATTTAGGTGCACGTTAAAGAACTTCAGGTGGTCGAAATTTGCGGAGCCCTCCACTACGGCGTGCCTCATAATCAGAAAGTGGTTTTGGCACGTACAACCCCATAATTTTACAAGATCGAGCCACACTTGCCTTGAGTTGTCGAGCAACCAGCTCCGCACGTGTTGCACGACGTCTGGCGGTAACTATTGGGCTGTATAGTCAGTGATGCATGGGCCAAGAATACAGTGGCAAGTGATCCTCAGAGGGAACGTCTACACGAGCAAGCGCAAATCACCTCGTCCTTAACTCAGTATCTTCCTTATGCTTTGCATCCATGTCCCCGGCTTTTGTCCTGCTCAGGCGCTTTCCTTTAGTGAAACTTCTCTCCCTGATGTGATTCTTTTTTCAAGTTTGAGTAGTGCCCTATGCGAAGGAATTGACCTGGCCATTCAGCATTTCGTGGTGCATCTCGGTCGTAGGTATTCACCCGCACACTGACAAGAAGAGGTGTTGGCGGGGAAGTAACTTGTACTATTTTGGTATCTACATCGGTGAACACGGGAGCGTGTGGCTTTCAGTACCCTCAAAATACTGTCTGCACTTGCGCAGTATTGTTTATTTTTTTATTTACAATATACTGCAGTCTAAAATAGGGCTATAGCAGGAGTGGGAACAGTATACATTACTATACATTACGCATTAAAAACACGCATAAACATAAAAAGATGAATGATCACAAAGAAGCGCTTTACATGTTAGCGATGTGCTTACCAGTTGTAGCTATGAAATCTTTTAGTGATAGTGAACGAGTGTTACCGGATAGAGAATTCCAAAGCTCTATTGTACGTGGAAAAAAAGCTGTACTTGAAAGTGTTAGTATGGGCATAAATAGGTGTTATGTTCAAGGCGTGGGAGCTACGGGTACAACTTGCGTTAGTAAATGTGATATAGTTACAATCAGAAAGACCAGAGGTGGAGTTATTAATTGCATATAAATGTTTTAAGGCTTCAATGTGATAACTTGAAAGTAATGGCTCCATGTTCAAAGATTGTTGAGCCTTTGTTGGTGAGAAAGTGCGGCTGTAATTTTGGCAAATGAAACGGATAGATTTTCGTTGAACGTTATTGAGCGAGCTTATTTCGCATTGTTTGCAGGGGAACCAAACGACAGATGCATAATCTAGAACATGGCGAATTATCGTTTTATACAATAGCAGTTTGGTATCGCGGAGAGTCTTAGCTAAAGTGCGGCGCAAATAACCTAATTTTTTTAGTGCTTTCCCGTTTACATATTCAATATGTTTAGACCACGAAAGATGTTCGGTTAGAATGAAACCTAAGTATTTATATTGAGATACTCTTTGAAGTTGGATGCCATCTAGAGAATAATCGAACGAGAGCGGGTGCTGTCTCTTGGAAAATGACATCACGTAAAACTCTTGCTTGGGCTAGTTGGTTCATGCTTGAAGTAGTAAAGGCAAGGCGCAGAAGACCAGGACTCGAGGAGAAGAACACAAACGACAGGACCGGCGCCTGTCGGCGACAGGACATGACCGGATAGGACCGACACCTGTCGGGACAGGACCAGCGACAGGACATCACGGCTGTCTTACTACAGTTGATGTTCATTTGCCACGTTTTGTACCAAGCACAGAAAGACATAAGGGATTGGGCAAGACGGTGGTGGTCATCAATGGAGCTAATGGATTCATATAATACGCAGTCATCTGCATAAAGTGTGATTTTAGTTGAGGTGCTACGAAGTAAATCATTGATGTATATTAGAAATAATAAAGGACCTAATATGGATCCCTGAGGAACGTCTGACGTAACGTCGACAGGAGTTGAGTCCACTGAGTTAAAGAAAACAAATTGTGAGCGACAGCGAAGAAAACTCGCTATCCAAGAAACAAGACAGGGATTATTGAATATGGCGTTTAATTTTACCAGTAGTTTAGAATGAATGACAGAGTCAAAAGATATATAGAGAAGTCAATAAAGATGGCATCCACTTGATTACCTATGCCTAGGTTAGGAGCGATATCATGAACAAAATCGACTAATTGCGTTACAGCGCTATAAAGACCACGGAAAACATGCTGGGCAGATGTTAGAACATCATTAGAGTTAAGGAATTCGATTATATGTTTGTGAATGATGTGCTCTAACTTCTTGTATGACTGGAGTGTAAGAGATATCGGCCTGTAGTTAGAGAGAAGTTGTTTATCACCTGATTTATACAAAGGCAGGACTTCGGCTGTTTTCCACTTGGTACTTCACTAGAGTCTAAGGATTTCTGGAAGATTACAGTAAGGTACTGAGCAGTCCATAGGGTGTATCTTACAAGGAAAGAATTTGGGATACCATCTGAACCGGTACACCCTTTAGTGTCGAGATTCAAGATTAGGTTTAGGACACCATCAGAACTTATTACGATATCGCCTAAATAATTAGTTTGTGCATCGTAACTAAACTTTACAACTACATGGTTATCGAGGGTGAAAACAGATTGGAAGTACGAGTTAAAAGCATTCGAAACTACCGTGGGGTCTTTAGTAATAGCGTCGTTAATATTGAAAGCGGTACTGCACGTTTCACTAGGTAAAATTGATGTCCAGAACCTGCGAGGATATTATTTCAGTAGCGGAGGGAGCTGCACTGAAAAATATAAATCTGTAGCATATTTAGTACGAGTACGAAGTTCCTCCTTGGCTTTTTCAAAAGGAACGCGAAGAGCAAGATTAGAATGCCTTGATTTACCTAGTCGACCAACACGGCGTGACTGGTGTAGGATATCCCGGTTAAGGCAAGGAAGTTTATTATTTATCTTTTTTTTTTTAATGGAACGTAGTTATTGATGCAAGATTAAGATTTGTTGCAAGTAATTTTTTTGCAAGTATTAGATTATATTAAGATTTATTGCAAGTATTAATTCGGTGAGGCCAGAGGCGGCTTGCACGAACATTTAATAACGAAAATAATAATAAATTTAAGAACGCGTTCGCAAGTGATCTTTAGAGAACTTCTAGTCCGCACTAGAACGCGATCTTAAATTCATCCTTATTTTCATTATTAAATGTTCGTGCAAGCTGCCCCAGGTCCCTAGTGCGCCCCCAACTGCCAGCGTAAGTGTCCCAGTATAACCTTAGCTTTGTCCAAATAGTCCCACGCGAACTTAGCTGTTCCCAGCTAGAGGGGTACCCAGTGATGTGTCGCTTAGGTCGAGAAGACCGCTACCTTGAACCAGATAACTTTTGACTGGTCGAGCTGAAACAGTTTTGGTTTCAACTGCCAGAAGTAAAGAAAAAGAAAAGTTCACTTGCAGAGAAAGGCGGGAACTTCAAGAACGTCCCGGAGGACGACAAGCGCTCTTTAATGCAGTACTGTTGTGGCCGCCACGTGTGCACGAATATTATATTCACCGCAACATAATCTAAAATCTGGGAAGCTGTGTCTATACCACTAGTGTTGCACGGCAACATTGATTTCGATTACTCGGGTGCTCAACGCGCGTTGACATCTGTTCGCCTTCATCGGAACGCCGTCGACGTGACCAGCGAGTGCAACAGGCGACCTCGCGCTGGGCAGCCTTTATAGCCGCTGAGCGACCGCCGAGTCCGTCCACGACGGCAGACAGCCTTGAACGTCAGCCGCGTACAACGCAACAAATTCGTGCCGCTAACTTCGTAACCTTTAGAGGATACGAGAGTGGTGGCCGCGCAAGGCACTCGCGGTAGCGTACGCAACTAAATAATTATATTTAAAAAAATTAAAACGCATCGGCACACGCTCGGTACCCTGCGGGCCGGACTCGGGAGCAGGGTGTGCCCCAGCAGTGGTGAAATCTGGCACGTAGCGAATGCGCTCGGCCCGTCTCTAGGATCCACGGCGGCCACTTCCGATTACCGCCCTCAGCGGCGCCACTGCCTCGTAAAACATCGGACGAGCCCCCCGAGTCCGTGCGGCCGAGTGTCCGGCGCGTGACGTTCGGCGGGGTGGGCGTGCGCGGCACGCACGAGCGGAGCCCGAGCCTCACGAGACGCCCGTGCGTGCTCGCCGCTCGTGACGAGGCGCGCCGCGGCGTATAAATATTGATGCAGGCTGGAAAGGCCCCGCGATTATGGCCGCGCCGGCCATACACTCCATCCACGGCGCGCGGCCGCGCATGCGCCCGTATCTCTGCCGCTAGAAGGACGCGCCACCTCCCGCGACGGTGTACGCGCGAGTGAACTGCGGCCTTTCCGTTATGTCCTTTTCTTTTTTGCCGCTCACAAGGGAGCCACCTGTTGTTCCCACTTGCCGGAAAGACCGCTCTGCTCGCGCGCGCGCCCTGACAGACGAACGGTAGCACGATTTGTTCGTGCTCCAGCGTCTTCGCGTTAACCGTTATTGAAACAAACTGCTGTTTTCTATCCTGCGCGCAGATGGAATGGAGAGGCACGTTTAGTGGCCCTATAGAAAAATAGCGCCGTTGCATCCGTGTGAGTATACGTCTTCGTGACAAAGATTTCTCTTTCTCTCTAACCGCACGCCTCGCTCGCGACAATGTGAGCCGCATTTCCTGTTATTCTAAAACGATACAGCGCGGCGATGGGATCTTAGGCAAAATCTCTCAGACGACCTAACCGTGCGCATCGACTCTTTGCATTTCGGTTTAATACTATAAATACGTTTAAACTGCATCATTCGTGTATATACAAGGTACCACATAAATGTAATATAGATATCAATACAACAAGATACAGCTTAAGAAAATTGCTGCCGTTCGGCCGCGCATGCGCCCGTATTTTATCATCTGATATGGCCCACAAAGGAGTACTTTTATCATTTACGAAGCAGAAAAACTTGCCGCTTGAGCTCACTCAATCACGAATTGATGGACGGTTTGGTAACGGAAGAAACGCTAAACGTTGACGCCTAAACTCTTCTTTAATAGCGCCCTGAACGGATCGATTACACGTTGCACTGGGCGAAACCCACCAATCCGTTGATCTAACGGCGCACCGGCAAAACTGACGCGCCCCAAGTAGGCCTAAATCAAGTTTGATTCTTATAAAAATGAACACCTTTCAGCATTAGCCTGTGGACATGCGAAAAAGATGAAAGCAGGTACACAATAATGCTAAATACTCGTGTCCGTAGATTGACCTGTGCTTTTGAGAACAACAGCTCGAAATTAAACAAGACTACCCCACTAGGGCCTTCGCGGTATAGCCCGCTGGTTACTTTCGAACTCGATCGACTAAACATCTAATATAAGGGGTTCTCAGTGCTTTTCCTCATCAGTGTTGATAATTTCTCTCTCTCTCTTTCTTTTATTGCTGCGATAGAATAGCGTGAATGACATCTTGCTCGTTGTGTCTGGGATACTTAGGTAGAGAGAGAGAGAATAACGAAGAGGGAAAGGAAGGTAGCTTAATCAAGGACGTGCCTGGTTCCTTACCCTACACTTGGAGTATGCGAAAATGGAGGGGAGTCTGCATTACAACAATCTCTTCGGTGTGCGTGCATGTGTGTATGTGCGCGTGTGCATGCGTGCTTGCGTGCGTGCTTACTGCGGCGCGCATAAATACTGAAGATATTGAAGCGGAATGTACACCCTTTGCTTTGAAGCCTTTTTACTCCAAGATGCCGAATACGTCTGTAATAGTTCCGTCACAGGAGTCCGCCACATACAGAGACGAACTAGCCGTGAGTTACTCCAACGTGACCGCATTACAGGACCTGAATTCACGAAAGGTTCTCACACTAGAATTCTTCGTATACGAGCAATGCGATCCAATCATGATGCTGAACATGTTATTAGCGAAGGCGGCCGGCCAATAGTAATGAGAAATTACGAACGAAAAGCTTAGTGAATTCGACCCCAGACGAGTTGAAGGGACGCATCACTTCAGATGAGTTCACGGGCGTATCACTTTCTTCTATAGTGTTCATTTTCCTTTTTTTCTTCTTTACAGTCACACGTGTCCACACGCGCCCGACAATCGACACTTTGTCCATTTTGAGGCTTTTCAGTGGCGCAAGTGAGAGCTGACGAATAGGCGAGCTTAATAATTGAGATCGACGACGAGTATCATACAGGCTTCGCCCGTCGAGTGCTCGCGGCCCTCGGGCGAAACTGCCGATTGCGTGTCGTAACTGCTTTTCCGTGGACGCCCGCGGCTCCGTTCGCGTGCGACAAATCTCCCAGGGGGTCCGGACCGTTTTACTTTGCTGCGCGTTCGAGCCTCCTCCGCGTGCAGCCACCTTTATCGAGCGCGCGCGTATTATTCAGACCCTTCGAGCCGCACTGTTCGCGGGGCGCCAAGTTCTTAGAAATGCGTAAATCCTCCGAGGCGGCGCTATTATTACGTCGCGCCGGTTGCCCCGTGGCAACGTCGGCGCTGCGAAATTCGAAGCGTTAAGAAAGAAATGTGGCGATTTTCAGAATGCACACTCCGCATCGGAGACGGCGCTCGCCTCCAAGTGTGGCACGAAATTTAGCGTATTGAAAGGCTCAGACAAATACTGTACCGCAGGTAAGAATCTGAAGCGAAGCTCTCCTTGCGAACCCTCCCGGACATTCCCGACCGTGGCTGCTGCCGCTGCGTTGCCAAACAGCTCATACGTTAAAAAAAAAAAGAAAAAGAAAAAAGAATTACGTGCCCGATGGTGGAACCTCTGTCCACCAGCACAGCAGCCCGATGTTCTAACCATTAGGCTACAATCATTTTTTTTGTACTTATTTATTTATTGCCGGTTTTGGCCAGAGAGAAACAGAGTGCGATTCCTGAAACGAGTCAGCCCGTCTTTGCCGACACAACTGGATTTAACGCACGTGTACTTCTATCGCGCCAACGGCCAACTATAGCTATACTTGTGATGGTTGCCGCGTGTGTCACACTGTGCAGCACGGGAGCGCGAGAGCACATGTGCGCATGCCCGTTTCCTTTACGTCAAGGACGCAGGAATAAAATGGGATAACTTATAGCATTGGATTAACCGCTTCACGAATGCTTTGCTTCACATAGATTCCAAGAAGTGCGTTGGATTTGCGTAATTTTTAATCAGTTTCTTTTCGGGGAAGCTTTCGTTTGCTTTGCTCCAATTTCTGAAGAAAGAAATATGCTGCACATAAGCTGCACTATTTTCTGCATCTCTCAGGGGGTGTGGTCGCTCTGTTGAATTGCCACATCTGAACATACATTGACAGTCTGAGGGCTTGCCACACTCTTTTGAAGCCTGCTGAATATCTTGTAGACGAGTTTCCAGTGCCCAAAGGCCAAATACTACCAACGGTGGCCACTAACGTTCATGTCCATCGCGCGACAAAGTGACTTTATTATGCATCGTAATAGCGTTAAAGAACTCCAGGTAGTCAAAATTAATCCGGAGTCCCCCACTACGGCGTGCCTCATAATCAGAACGTGCTTCTGGCACGTAAAGCCTTAGATGGTGGTGGTGGTGGTAGTGTTGCAGCAGGCGGGGTTACCTTGGCCTACATAGCAGGCGATTGTTCCGCCTGAGCCTCCTGTGAATGTCACTATGTGGATCACCAGGTGTCGAAGAGCCCCGTGTCTCACACGAAGGCAATCAGCAGTCCTTTCACTCTCTTCCTGAAAGCCGGAGGCCCTCCGGGAAAAACGACGTCTTCAAAGGTGCTGTGCGAAAGAGCACTCTTTTGCAGGCTGTCGACCATCGCTTTTCTTTGTGTCGAATTGCGGGAACAGCCAAACGAAACGTTCGATGTCGACCATATCACCACAGAATGCACAGAGCGGGGAAGCGCATCGTCCACTCTTTAATAACCAAGCCGGGGTGTACGCGGAGTCGGTTTGGATCTGGGTCCGTATTCACAAAGAAGTTCTTATGCCAGATGTGCACGGAAGAGAAAGCGCCAGTGAATCGTGATGTTGGACAAATAGGGTGTCGCAGCTAACATTAGCCAATATCTTCAACGAAGAAAAAAAAAAAACGATGAAAAATGGATGAAAGATACTATCTTAAACCCTGCGGTATTCGGTCGTCAAACCTCTGACGACCAGACACCATAGGTCTCATCATTGTATCTTGCACCGTGTTTCTGTAATCCTTTTTTTTTTGTTGTTGTTGAACAGCTTAGCTAACGTGGGCTGGGACACACGGTATATTAGCGGAGGGAGGCGGCTAACGGCAGGGGACACTTACGAAAGAAAAGCTTTGTGATTGCGGCCCCCGACTTTTACGCTTCTCACATTCGAAAGTGCAAACATCTGGAATAACTTTCTCGCGCGAATGGCTGTTACAATAAACAGAGTAAATACGACATTCTCGGTAAAGCGTGTCATGCCGTGTTCACTTGTAACGAGTTATTTTAGCTGAATTTCTCGTTGACGGCGCAAGTCAAACCGCAGAAACAATGACGTCACTTTTTTTGCTATTCTGTCTCTCCATTTCGTTTCGCTGTCTCTGCCGTGAAAAAAAAAGCAAACGCGTGCAAACCAATTTCACTTCGGCAAAGAAGGGGCTTATTACACACGCGCCCGAACACGCGCGCCTGCACCACGAATCGGGAGCCGCGCACTGCGGCGCGTTGCAGTGCGTCGTTGTTCTTGCTGCTCTAGCTGTTCGCGTTCTCCGTTCTGCGAAACGGTCCGGGCGCGTGGCGCTCTTCTCATTTTCTTCTCCACTGGCCTCTTCCGCGAAATTTCTAGGGAGGCTTCTTCTTCTAGGTTGGCTTCTTATGATATGAAGGGGAGAGAATATTTCCGCGGAGCCAAATCGTTCGGTCTACGTATGAATCGGCCGCGCACAAAATTGGCCGCCGCCGCTGCTGGTGTCCGGTGGCCGGACCCGCGGGATATCGTCGCTGCAGGACTGATGGCGTTCCTCGACCCACGCGCGGGAAGAGCAGGTCCGTCCGCGGCGTGCGCATCGTGATTAGGGCGAAAGGGAAAAGAAGAATGGCGATGAATGAAGGATAAATGGGCGCGCCCGGCGTCTACGCCGGCGTCATACATTGTAGCGAGACCGGCCGAGCTGTTCCATATTACTTCCGGCCCCGGGTGTGCGTGTGTGTGCTTCCTCTGCGGAGCGTGCTGTCCTCCTCTCCGCGCTGCAGGCTCGGTTTCTCGGCCAGTGGCGCTCACTCGCTCCGCGGGTCCGAGCGCCAGCGCATGCCGCATCCCCTGCGCGCCGGATACCCAGCGCCTCTCTCCCGCATCCGCTGCTGCTCGTTTATTTTCCCGGACGACTCTCTGCGGCTGCTCGTCTCTCCTCACAAGGCCGCGCCGGCTGGCTCTGCACTCGATGCGCGCCTCTCTCTCTCCGCCCGCCAATCTTCTCTCGTCTCCGCTCTCTTCTACTACGCCGATAGTTCTTTCTTTCTTTTCTTTCTTTCTTTCTTTCTTTCTTTCTTTCTTTTTTCTTGCGATTCGCTTCTGTTGTTCGCAGATTATCTCTACGCGCAGAATGGAGAGGCACTGGCGCGTTGCGCGCCAAGTTTCCACCGTTGTGGTCGCAGCACGTGCCTTAAAGGTACGCCGCGGCGCTTAGACCTCTTTTCCCTTTAGTTTGGGCGGCTGGTTGTTCGTCGACAAGCAAATTTTCTTGTGCTACGCATGTTGAATCGCAACGGCTATATCATTTTATAGCTCTCGAGTCGGCTGTAACGAAAGGAAAGGTTGCTGCGCACAAGTGATAGCGCGCGCAGTCCGTTAATCATCGTGAACTCCTTTTTGGAGGTAACCAGATTTTCTTCGAATGCGCTCCCCTGCGCACTCGTGCGCGTAAACATAGAGATTCACGAAAGACGATTATATATATATATTAGGCTACAGCGACGACCAATCCCATTTCATTTTTTTTCTCCTTTCCGTTCCTCTGGACTCCGTGTTTCTTTCGTAGCTGTGCAATTTTCGTTCCAGAATAGCATTAAACTGCACAAGCTCACGCAGAGCTGGTGAAAAATAAAAAGAATAGTGGCTGTTATCTAAGTGCAAACTGGCAATAGGTACGCACTACAGAAAAATAAACTAGATCAAAAAGGGGCGAATAATGGCTAAAGTACCATAATAATGCCGTTTGTGATTAGGTTTTTCCGGTATTGTTGTGATTTTACGATAATAAATGAGGTTTTACATGCCAGACTTCGACGCTATGCGCACTGCGATATAGACGCCATGACGCTGTAGACGGCATGATAGACGGTATAGGTATGGGCGTGCGTCATATTAATTTTGACTATCTAGGTCTCTCTAATGTGCACGCGAGTTCTCGGTACACTGCAGCCGTTGCAGTGCGGTTGCCACGGTCGCCAATCGTATCTGCGACCTCGTGTCCAGCAGTTAGGCGCTCATTTCCGCTAGCGCACCGCGGTCGAGAAGCTTCACGCAGCGGCACTTGCTCATGAAACTGGAAGGCTGATTCACTTGATACCGAGAGAAAGTGAGAAGCACAAACTTTCGTTGACATCGCAGCCAAGGAGCAGTTATGATTCTGGTTTCCCCCTTTCTCTATAGTGGGATGATGCACTGCTTGTCCCGATATATCTTTTGTGATGCGCGTGGAATTGTAGGCCATTAAAACATTCTGCGTTGTATAGAATTCAAAAAAAAAAAAACACATTTGGGAACACCCAGGCGTTGCCGAATGGCGAGACCTTGAGCCGCTTTGTTACACTCCACTTGTGTCTTTTGTTTTTTATACTATACTCTGCGTTTCTATCAGCCTCATTAGCGTTCTGCCAAATATATCATTTCGCGCAACGAACGACCAGCTTTACACAAAAGTATCTGCGGCGTATAGCTAAGTATAATCACAACTAAAGGCGACAGTTGTTAGCGAGGTAACGCGACGCGTCGCCACGCTTGTATGCTTATCGCGGCCGGAGGCGTGATCCCTTCCGTTGATCAGTTGGTGCATAGCAGTGGAGCGTGCCTGCGGGCGCGCAGCTCGTTGACCTTGGCGCTGCATCTGCGACTGACTGACTGGTTCAAGTATTGGTAGAAAGCGGTGCCGCGTCGCGCGGAGGTGTTTACGCGCCGAGCCTCCCGAACGCGTGAATATTTGAAAAGCGGGGATTTCGAGGCGCGCTCCCTCGCTCTCTGTAATAAACGAGACAAATGCGAGCATTTTCGGCTGCACGCGCCAGTGCTGTACGTGCACTGCGCACGCCACCTGCAGAGCCGGAGACGTCGCACCGGCTCTCCCATTTCCAATTCACGGTCGCCGAAACCGCGACTCGTGTGGATTATGTGTGCCAGCTTGTTTACCGCTACCGTTGCTGATGTCGCGTATCTGTGCTTTTCAGCTGTGCGTAAACAACCGTATCTGACAGCTGCTGTAGTCGCAGAGTCGCCAGTTGGAAACGCGTTGCGCGCACCGCGAACGACCATACGGGAGTGTGTGCAGCTTGTTTTTTTTTTTTTTTAGCATTTTGCCTGTTTTACAGAATGGCCGTGAATATTTTTCACCGAGAAGAGCTTCAAGGCCACGATATTCGACATAATTTTTCTATTGTGCTTGCGGCGGAACGCGAACAGCCTGCTTTAAGATCTCTTTTTTGTTACTTTTTTTTCTTTTTTTTAAACGTAATATGGCGATTCGGCTCAAGCTTGCTCGTAACACTCGTGAAGAAAGAAGAATGGCGATGGCGTCAAATACACCTGGGCCCGGATTCACGAAAAGCTCTTACGCTAGAATTGTTCATAAGACAAATTTCTAGCCAATCTTGATACTGGACATATTATTAGCGAAGGCGGCCGGCCAATGGTAAAGAACATTTACGAATGAAAAGTTTTGTGAATTTATTCACAAAGCTTTTTGCTCGTAAGTTCTGTTTGCCATTGGCCAACCGCCTTCGCTAATATGTCCAGCTTTAAGCTTCGCTAGCAAATGATCGTACGAACAACAAAGAGGTTCTTACGCTTGAACTGTTCATATAGCAGGTGCCAGCCAATTGTGACATACCTTGGACTTGGCCGGACATACTGTTAGCGAAGACGACTGGTCAGTAGGAGACGGGTCTTACGAACGAAAACACACACACACACACACACACACACACACACACACGCGCGCGCGCGCACACGCGCACACACGCACGCGCACACGCGCACACGCACGCACACACACACACACACACGCTTTTTGAGACCGAATCGAATGCGAATCGAAAAGTGCCAGATGCGAATCGAATAGTTTTCGAATAACGAACAGCCGTATTCACAATTAATATAAAACGACGTTCACAGTCCAGTATTCATAACGTTGCCAAGTTTCTGTCAATATGTTTCTGGCACAGTATGAAGCGGTATTAAAGGCATAAATAAGTAATTAGGAACAAATAAGCAGTTTGTTCGCGTACACGGGACTCTTCGCAGAATGTGAACGATCGCTGTATAGCTGGTAATGTCTGGCTTTCTGAGCGACCTATACCCTGCTCCACTACATAAGTTCTCATGTTTTATGGATTCGCTATGCCAGCGGTGATGATATTTATCGTAGCTTTGCTCCAATTTTGTGCTTGACTGCGTACAGTCCAAATATTCGAAAACTATTCGAAAAATATCCGTATTTACGAATCGTGACCATTCGGTTTGAAGACCGAATCCAATAGAACAATATTCGATTCCTTATTCGAAACTTCCGAATATTTCCACACCCTATAGTTACGACCTCATGCTAGCCGATCGTAAAGTCGAACATATTAGTGAAGGAGGCCGACTAATGTTCAAACAGCACTTACGAACGAAAAGCTTTGTGAATGCGGCCCGTGGGCAGGTAGAAATAAAAAGTTCTTCTATACTACAACTGGCCTAAGAGCATATGTGCCAGCCAATCATCGCGTTGGACATATTGAATAGCGAAGGTGGCTGGCCAACGGCGAACAGCTCTCGCGAAAGAAAAGTGGCCGAATTCTCAATGCATTTCGTTCGTAAGTGCTGTTTGTCACTGGCCGCCCGCATTAACTAATATGTCGGTGTACTCAGTGTCAGCGTTCTGGGCTATCAGTGTTCGATTCCCCCCCCCCCCCCTTTTTAAAATTGCTGTGGTATTGACTGAGACAAATTTATTTTGTATAGTTGCATTTCACTTGTTTCGTGGATGTGTATATGCGGGCCATCCGCTAGTGGCTTGTTCGGCGCTTGCTCTTGTTGAAGCATCACTGCTCTGCCTTTATTCCTAATAGTTGCCTGCGCCTTCCTGCTGCAGTAGCTGGATACGATTGCAAAATTACGTTTCTTCAAAAGAAAAACGGAAAAGAGAAGACGTAAAGACTCGACGGGATTCACCGCAGATGCCTGAAGAGAAAGATGACGGGCGATACCTTACGGTACATGGAAATGCACAGGAACGGGTAGAGCCTTCGTGGCCTTGGTCACACTCACAGGCAAAGTGGCACACCAGGGACAGCGTCCGCAAGGTGATCGAACGGAAATGCAGAGCCACGTTCGCCGCCCACGCGGGGTGCGTGCGCGCGCCCCGAGCTGGATGGCCCGCGCGTGGCCCGCCGGAAGGGAGAGGTGCGACATTCGCGGGTCATCCGCGCTGGTCGGGCGGCGGCCCGCTTCCCAATTTTCCACTCGGCGGATCGCGGGCTGCCAAGTGGGCTGCTCGGATTCTTTGTTGGCTCCTGGGAAGGAGGCGCATTTCGGAGGCCGAAGGTGAGCGCGCCTAAGCAGGCCGCCCTCGGCGGCGCGGCCCACGCGCCGAAGCCGCCGCCGGCTTGCGGGGCCCCAACCCGCGGCCGCTATTTCGGGCTCCGGCCGGGAGCCAAAGCAGGCCGCATAGCGAGGACGGCGCTCTCCTTTTCGACGACCCTCCTCTCATCCGCTTGTTCCCGGGTCCTTCGAGCGTCCGGGCGCGAAGGAGGCTCGAACTCTGCGCGCGCTTATTTTCAAAGCTTCTCTTGGCCGCTCGCTTGGTAACCGAGCGATACATCACGCGTGCCCCCGTGGCATAACACGAGCCCGCGCCTGTCCGAGCCATCAGGTGCCTGCGTGGCCACTGGGCAAACGCCGGCTGATTAGCGCGGTGGTCTGCCCACTTGTGTGTGCCTGTTCGACACTAGGCTCGGACTGCGCCAGCGTCGGATGTTGGTCATTCACTGCAACATCAATATAATCGAGTGGTATGCGACCCCCCCCCCCCCCCCCGCCTTTTTTTTTTAATGTCGGGCTTTCTATACGGAAACTTGTCCGAGAAAGGCTTGACCTAGACCGAAGCGTGTGAAAGCGCGTAGTGAGTCGTCTCGCTAAGGTCGTGAGAGACCCGGCATTCAGAGAGCTTCGAAGAGCGCTCGAAGATAGCCACCTGCCTGTACAAGAAAGCCCAAGCGTGCTTTACGGGCCCAGCACCCGCTTTATGTAAGAGCCGCTTCACACCGTCGCCAGCGCGAGCGCATGTAGCATCGGTGAACTGCTTGTCGGGAGATACCGGCATACACGGCGCCGTCTGGCATCGATCGCCTGAGTTGATTAGTCTTTACAAGTGTAAACATTCTCGACTCGCGGATTTGGTTCCTCTGAAAGGCACATTTCCTCATCACACGTAAGCTCGCCTGTGAGCGAGGTTCGGCGCAGAAAAGCACAGACCTGCTAATATTCTTTCTTTTTCTTCATGCCTTGTAGTTCTGCTTGCCGGAGCCAAGATAAATATGCGCTTCATGAGCAGCGCATCGCCGTCTGGCTACTGACTGCGGGGATGTTTTACTTGGGAATCTTGGGCGCCACTGTACAGTCAGCACCTTTGTTTCTCGGTTGCCTCGCGAAAGGTGCTGATGTGAGGCATCTCTGTATTGCGTTCATTTTGGTGACTTTCGAGCTTCGTTGTTAAGGCACGTGACTGTGCAGAAATGATGACTGAAAATTGCGAAGGGCGCTTCTGCTCCTACTGCAACGGCGAAGGCTGCTGCGAATATGCGAAGTGTGCGAGTGATGTACGTACATGTGCTGGCGCTCCACTTATTATTTTCCCAGAAAGTCTTCGTTGCGCGCTGCGGGAGAAAACGGAGTATAACACCCGTGCGTCCAGTGGCATGTTTTGGTGACGAAGATTGTGGAACTTGTGGTGTAGTCCTTGGATTCGTGCTAAGCGTAACACGCCTTGAGCGCTGATCGGCTTCAATACCACAGTTGCGACACGTTACCGTAGCAAATAAATAAACTTAATTTGCGAACTTTAGTAAATAAAATTGTTTGTCAGTGATCTTACCGGTATCGTCCTATAAGGCACCATTATGATTATATTTAAAAAAACTTTTCGTCCTTACTGCATTGTTTTTAAATTCTCTGCCGCTAAATTCTTGTTTTTCACTCTTTCGCTGCTGATCTAATAATTTCGATTCTCTTTTTGTGCTATTTTTCTTTCCTTAGAACAAGTATTACCCTGTGTACTGTGCGGGAAGTGCTTCTCTTCTGCAGTAGTAACCACGCAATATCCACAGGTTTGCCCTCGCTTATCACAAATAACGATCTTCCACCGCTATAGGACAAACCAGCTAATATATAACACAAGCATAGCACCCTTCCAGAGGGCCAATATTTTCTGCGTCTTTTTTTTTTTTTTCATAGCATGCGATAAGGTTTTCACTATGAATGCAAGCTGGGTGATTCTACGTGAAACACAGCAACTGTTGAACGCTACAATATCTCCAATTTTACAGAAAGAAGCACAGCTCATTACAATAGTTGAGAAGCGTGCTACCGGAATATATTGCGCGAAATAACTTTTCACCGCGCGAGTATAACTTTAATTTTATAGTTCACAGAAAAACAAGATTCCACTGAGAATGCGTGTGAAAAATAGATAGGGGCCCGTATTCGCAAGAAGTTCGTGCGCTTGAGCTCTTCGTAAGAGCAAATGAGTGCCAGCCAATCTTCATATTGAACGTACTAGAAATATATTCCCCTCATTCACGAATTACGATCGAATGTCGAAAAATGTGTGAAATTTACACAATTTTATGCCAAGGTGCTGGAGACTCCACATAAAGCTAGTCGAGGTGGGAGAATGACTCTCTGCATTTTACATAGTGGCCCATCATAAATACATAGTAATTAAGTATTCATGCATTGTACAGTCAGTCATGCTACGTTTATTTCTTAAATATATTGAATCACCCGCTCGAATTACGTGCGCAGGTTAATTACTGGGTGCAAGCATTGCAACAAAGGAAAAAAAAAGATTTCTCGCAATTACTACCGAGACGCCCCACTTCAAACGACCATCGAACACGGCAGTGCCTTCACCAAAGCCTTCGTCTGAAGTGACACATTGCACTCGGAAGGAAAACGGGTGTACGGTTAGGAAAGCTTAATGTTCAATTTACTCAAAGCTTAATGTTCTTTGTCTCTTGCTTGCAACCACTGCACAGAAATGGCAAAAAATAAGTCGCGTCCACAAACGTGTACGCCGTGACTGAACTGGATATAGAAAGTATTGTTCTGTTCACAGCTTGCACTATGCTGCTGGAGATCAGCGAATCGAGATAAAGCGCAGCTTTTCACCCTGCTGGCTGTACAAAAATATGGTGGCCTAGATAACGCGAGTTCATACCCGCTATAGCGAAGGAGGCTGACCAAGGAACAAAAAAAAGTTCTACGAGCGAAAAAGCTTTGCAAATTAGACCCCTGACACTCAAATAATTTCGTCGTTGACTCTAGTCGATCACCAATTGCGTACAGAGTGGTCAGCACAGAAACTCAAGAGATGGTGAACTTTCTAGATAGCATAATGAAAAGATGCTTTTGTCTAAAAGTTTAATTACGAACATTTATTTGTACTGGAAGCTGCTACGGGGTACAAAAACATGTGTCGCAGGGCGTCAGGTGGAACTTGTTAAACCATAAGGGATCCCTGTATTTTACACTCCTGCTTACAGACTTATCTAAAATTAGCAGTACTGTGCGAAAAGACTAGTTGATGTATTTAAAAAATGTCGAACTTAGAAATACTTTTAAAATTGATATAACGTTCCTGGTATTAAAACACTGGACGTTTTTGAGACTCTTTGACAGAATAAGTTCCGGAGCAAAATCAATTCATGTGGCTTTTCGTTCGTAAGAGTCGTTTGGCATTGGCCGGCAACATTTGCTAATAATATTTTTATATGACGATTGTCTGGCCCCTGTTCTTAGGAATAGTTACAGCGTAAGAACTTTGTGAATACGGGTTCGGATTTTTTATTCCCGAACGTTGCTTTGTTCTGCAACTTCACTGCATCGCATAACGTAATGCAGGAAAGCTGAAGTGTTGAGCAGTACTGAGGTGGGAGAGATGAGCTGACTTCAAAGCTCACTTGATCACTTGGAACAACAAATACTTCGGTCAACTTTTCTTAAACGAGCTTCAATATATGCAGCTATGAAAGGAATTATCTGCCGTTCTTAATGCGAATAATTTCAATATCAATTTTAATTCCGAGATCTCAATATAACATATATTAAGAAATTCAAGAATGATTTCTGCATTACTACAAAAGTGACTGTCATGAAAGCTTTCATGATAAATATTGCTCCAACGTGTTGTCAGATACGTAAATAATCTCCTGTATCTTTACATTGCATTTGTCAAGAGGTTTTTTTTATTAACAAATGTAATTTTTTCAACTTCAGAACTATTTCTCGAGTTCACTTCGGACTTGTTCAGCGTGCTGAAACATTATTCACCATATATTCATATTTAAGATAGCCACAAGCCGTTGTTAAGCAAAATAGACGGAAATATGAAAAATAAAATCTCAAATCAAATACATAATTAACGTTTTGATCCGCCAAAAGAACTGAAGAGAAATAAAAGAAATATCCCCTGCGGAGAATGAATATAGTCAGTGCTCGCCATTTGTGGCACAGTGAAATTAAAATGCAGCTATGAAATTAAGCAGCGGTGGCGTAGAGGTAGAACACCCGCCTCGCGTGCAAGAGGTCCGTGGTTCGAATCCCGGTGCCGCGCAATTTTCCACTGGATTAAAAAAATAAAAATTCCGCGTGTTGATAAAATTGTATAAACAGGCCTGGAGTGTGGCCTGATCCCGGTGACCAGAACCGGTAACGCACTCCCTCGCCAGAGCAGGATTGTCCACCCTGGTGCAGTACTTGGCCACAACCTTCTATATGAACACAACAAGTTTATAACAGCTGTGTCTTACCAGTACTCACGTACGGGGCAGAAACCTGGAGGCTTACGAAAAGGGTTCTACTTAAATTGAGGACGACGCAACGAGCTATGGGAAGAAGAATGATTGGCATATAACGTTAAGGGATAAGAAAAGAGCAGATTGGGTGAGGGAACAAACGCGAGTTAGTGATATCTTAGTTGAAATCAAGAAAAAGAAATGGGCATGGGCAGGACACGCAATGAGGAGGGAAGATAACCGATGGTCATTAAGAGTTACGGAATGGATTCCAAGGGAAGGAAAGCGTAGCAGAGGGCGGCAGAAAGTTAGGTGGGCGGATGAGATTAAGAAGTTTGCAGGGACAAGATGGCCACAATTAGTACATGACCGGGGAAGTTGGAGAAGTATGGGAGAGGCCTTTGCCCTGCAGTGGGCATAACCAGGCTGATGATGATGAAATTAAAACGTCACTCTCATGGCGAACATATTTTTTTCGCGGGCAAGATACTTTCGAAACAAGCTCCTCGCACCATCCATGGTAACGAACCATAATTTTTCCGAAAAAGTCAAAGGCGACTCATTTTAAAGCTTGATCTGTTTTGTGTGGAATTAACCAGTTACGAATAGTTATCCTGCTGTCATTCAAAACTGCAAACATCCACAACTAATTAATGCTCAATCACCATGACCAAGCGTTGTCGCTTGGTTTATTCCGTTAAATACCGTATTCCCACGCCTAAATGCTAAGCAGGGGAAGTTTTCTTTTCCTTTTCTTGTATACTGCTGCAGCAATACTAAACAATCTCCTTCGCGTCGGCGTAATGAGTCAAGGTCGAGTGATATTGTAGCGACTTTATCAACACAGGTTTATACATATATAAAAAAAAACTATCAACGGGCGAACTTGTGCCCAGAGCTAAAGAAGATCACTCTGTCGCCTGCGCAGCGAATGCAGACCAAAAAACCTCCTCTGCCGCGAGCCCCTGTCCTCGAACGCCGCATGCGGTCTCTCTTGGCGATACCACACGCGGTCGTTTTTCATTGGTGGGGCAGCTCCTCGGTGGGAGCTCGTGCGCACGCAGGCTGGCAGGCAGGCGCACTCCGCGTGTCTTGATGGACGCTGGTGGTGTTTCGCTTTGTTGCAACGCTTGCGGTCTCCAAAGCGATCTGTGCGGCACTTGAATGCAGTCTATGGGGCAATGTGATCAGTGGGAGGACTTTTGTTTCTTCGAAAACGGAACGAGATCTGGGTCATTTAATGCGCTTAGCATCACTAGGATACTTCACGCACTTTCCAGTGTTTGTCCACCTATCTGCCTATGTCCCTTAGCGTTTTCCCGCCAACTTGGGTCACTGCGTAGTCCACAGTCTAATGCCGGGGTCTCCAAACTACTGCCCGCGTTCCGGATCCGGCCCGGGAAGGCTTCACGACCGGCCCGCGGCCGGTGGTAGTCGTGAAACTGTCCAGGGACGGTCGTAGGCGGGACGTTTCTCTCCGAAATGTACTCGCACTGAGAGCGGAGCTTTGCCAAAGAACTTTGCGCTGTCGCACTTCTTTCTTTTTTCATTTTTTGGAAGCTGGAACCCGGCGTCACCATCGCGTGAGTATCACGTGATGCTTCGATTGGTCGATCCAAGCCGCAACGTCAGTAGACACCTCGAAGCTTTCGTGAGTCGGCGCAGGAGCCTTGAGCGCAGAGCGCTTTGGCAAGACTTTCGCCTGCGAAACTACAGCACGGAAATGGCTGTATATGCATGAGGCCCCTTTCATCAGTACACGGCATGCATGGTATGGTAACAAGGGAGGACATATTTAAATAATTCGGAAAGTCTGTGTCTGCCCTAGGATTGTACTGGGCCTAATTAAAATCTGTCACAACTGATGGGGAAAATACGAAAAAAAAAAAAAAGACTGGGCAATAATAAAAGCTAAAGTGGGCGGATTTTCAAAGCCAATGTCATTGCACTGCATATTTCACGAGCAGACTTTCTGTGGGAAATACGGGGACACGTCCTGAAAAACTCTTGTTTCAGCTGTCGAGGTTATCATTTCGCATGGAATCAATCACCGTTAGTTCCACAAATTTCTGAAGGCGTCGGAAGCTGAGTTTTTATCACACCGCAGTGCGATGTCTGAGCTGCGGACAAGTGTGGTCGCGTTTCTTTAACCTTAAAGAAGAAAAAGATCATTTGCACAGGAGGTCGATCGCCCCTAGCTATTACCGTAGACTCGTACGACTGGCCCAAGAAATTGTCTTTCTGCGTCAAATTTACGTAGTGCAGGAATAAGCTCAATGTGAAGCTGCAAGGAGAGGCCCTTTTACATGGACATACGTGCATGTCTATGTACGTGACCTGTACAAGGAGTAAAAGGCTTCAGGGCAAAACTGCAGTTTCTGAGAAGTGGCCGCAAAATCGAAAGTGGCAGCATTCCCGCTGCTGTTCGAGGAATTGCGCGGGAATTAATACAGAATTTTCTTCTTTATTTACGACATATATCATCGGCGATCTGCAAACACAATTTTGTGAGTGATTCTTTCATCTCGAAGACAGAAAGCAGAAACTGTTCAAAATCCATCTAGCAGTGATATGGACGCATTTCCGTGTTCAATCTAACTATAAGTAAGTGAACTGCAGGCACACGGCATCTAAGGGACAAGTACAGAGAAGAAATCCTAATCATTCATCATCATCATCATCAGCCTCGTTATGCCCACTGCAGGGCAAAAGCCTCTCCCATACTTCTCCAACTACCCCGGTCATGTACTAATTGTGGCCATGTTGTCCCTGCAAACTTCTTAATCTCATCCGCCCACCTAACTTTCTGCCGCCCTCTGCTACGCTTTCCTTCCCTTGGAATCCATTCCGTAACTCTTAATGACCATCGGTTATCTTCCCTCCTCATTACGTGTCCTGCCCATGCCCATTTCTTTTTCTTGATTTCAACTAAGATATCATTACCTGTACCAACTAAGAATCATTACCTGTAAATTACTAGGCTGTGAACGGTTCCCATACTTAAAGCGATTTGCTCACGGATACATTGCTAGTTTTGGCGTTACCTACCTTTGTAAGCAAACATTCCCCATAATGAAAAAAAATGGAACTCAAGATACAGGACTAATTTATCTGATGAACACTTGACTAGTCCGCTTATTATTGGTTCGTCACGCTTGCCGCCACATTTAATTGAAATAATAAAGTCGAAGCATGAGATCCACGACTCACATTAGCCCCCATCCTATGTCTTGGCAACGGGGCGAAATTTCCATGCAATCAAATACGGTGCAGTTTGCTCAGTGCCTCGTGCGGCATTTTTTCTGTCGTTACATGCTTTGGCATTTGTAAATATGGTAATGTTGCAAATATGCGAACACGTGCGTATGCGAATATTTTCTTCCCTCTTGAATATTTTTCATGAGAATTCTACTCGACATGTTATTGACGTGATTATCACATTAGATATAGTAGTTAGTCACCTGATTCGACTTTATTATGCTGCAATTCGTATACGTTCCTGTTGGTGCCACTCTAATAGTGCTGTGTCTCCTATACTGTACACTACAGTGAGCGGCAGCGTCGTTCTGAGTCGAAAATTGAAAGCCTCTGTAATTATCTTGAATATTTTTTTCGATCTCATGGATATAGCGCTTCGTGATTTGTTTTAGTACTGTCGCACGTTGTGATTGCCGTATGTGCCATTTCGATTCATCACCCGTTCTCCGTATATATTTTGAGGTTCCTGCGTGCTCTAGCCCTTTGTGCTCAATGTGTTCTTTGTCACAACTGTGCAATGTGGTCACATAAGGAGTTCCCACATATATAGCTTGTGACCAGCTGCCTCAGATATTTTTTTTTTAATCCCGCTTGAATATCTGTGGTTAAAGGATTACTTTTTGGTGCTTTAATATTTAGTCGAATGATTGTCGAGTAACTTATTATTCTTTAACCAGGTCACTCGTTTCAACCGTTCAAGAAAATAAGCTCCGCGTGCCATCCGAAATTCTTGTGCGGACCGAAAGATAACTTTTGTAGTAACTCTCATCTCAAGGAGTAATTGTATCCAGAAGGGCAGTTATTAGTGTTTATAAATATAGCACAAAATCTAGCAGTTAAGGCCGCATAAGTTGTGATCACAGGTAACAGAAAAAAAAAAAAAAGATGAGGCGGCTTTTCAAACCCGCAGTCTAAAATGAAAAAAAAAGGAAGAAAAAAAAAGAAACAGGTAACAGAAAAGGCGTTCAATCACAGGCGTTCACACAGGCCGGTCGATCTCAAGAAGCGCAGTAGCGCTTGCACGGCTTTCTAATACGGTGTTAAGTCGAGTGGATGTTTCGAAATTCTTTCTTCCGACGCAGGCTGGTCGTCCGACTGGTTCAGCACGACGGAAAGCGATTGGCTCTGCACGCTGTACTGCGGGCACTGGCAAAGAACATGGCGAATTGTTTCCGCGTTGCCGCAATCGCCACATGCTGCGGTGTCGGCTTATACTTCAACTTACTCGAGTAACATTATCTGGCAACTCTTAAAACGTAATGCACATGACAGGGAGCAAGACGAAATAACAAGAGTGGCGTCTTACTTCGTATTGGGCTATCTTATTTCTGACAATGTGACACCAAATAGCCTACGCTTCTACACTACATAAACGTAAACACTGTGCACAAAATGCAACACGAATTCGTGGAAACAACGCAGTTGTGATAACACATCATCAAAACAAAGGACTCTGTATAGTGAATGGTAACGTTTCTCAGAACACTTCAAGGTTTTGTAGATATCTGCTTGGTACAGATCTAATGAGTGTGAAGAAGCCAAACAAAAAAAAAGAGAGGAAAAGTGCTGCATGCTACCGGAAGGGTGAGCAAGCGTTCGCTGCCACGAATGTTTTATATTATTTCCAATCAATACCACCACGGAGACTTTTTGGCGAAAGCGAAATTCTGATTCCAAAATAGTTATTTTGCTCTTTATTTAGACGTTATTCCAGTAGGTGAAGGCAACAAATTGAAATAAAAAAGCTTATAGAAAAGCACGTCGATCAATTGCAACAATACCTTCAAATCCAAGCACTGTTACTTATGTTTGCGAATTTATTTTCACGAATGCTTAATTATTTATCATCCGGCCCTCGACACCGCCCCTGGTTGTCAATCCGGCCGCCAGAAAGTTTGGAGACCCCTTGTCTAATGGGTAAAGCATCGGGCTACTATGCTAAGGGAACCGGGTTTGGAACCAACCGTCGGTCCGACTTCGGTTACAAGGTATGCGACACTGGCTATGTGCCGCTCTTCAGTGACAAAAACAAAATCATTAAAATTCATCCACTGCTGCAGGCGAAATCGAAACCGCGTTATAGTAAATACATATTCATACAATCTTGTCTAAATGCATTTTCACACACGCGCCATGCGCGGACTTACACGCCTCATACAGTGCAGTGCATGACGCGTTTCTGCGCCGGCAGTATGGTGTATCGCTACATTGCTTCAATCCTAATCGGATTAACGTCGACGCTGGCTTCTGCGGGAATTTCTTTTTATTCTAGATATTTTAGATTCACTAATGTTACTTTCGCTCCCGTTTTTTTTTTTTCATTTAGTATTGCTTTCAGAAACGCGCGAGAACCATACAGCAGTAAGCGGATTTTCTTTAGCGCTAGAACTTTCGCGCTAGTTTGGCACTTGCGACCTTTATTGTACTATTGTAGACTTGTGTCAGTTTAGTCCCCTTGAACTTTCGTGTTTTGCGTAGGAAATTCCGTCGTTAACTTCAAGAGGTATAACCGGGTGCCGGCTTGCTCGGAACGAATTCGCTGAGCCAACCGGGCGTCTGCAATAAACCATTATGGTTCAGTACGCCTTAAGCTTTCATGACGTTGCGTTCCACCCGCTGTGCCTCTTTGGACATTAGAATTTGCTATGCATAGTCTCAACATTTTCCGCTGAAAGAAGTGTTAAAGAAACAAAGAAAAAAAAGAAACCGGCAGAACCCATCTCACGATGAACGTCGACGTTAATGCGATTAGCATCGAAGCAATGTAGACACGCGCCGCTCTGCCGAATCGCATCATGTACGAGTCGTGTATGCAGCGGAGCTCCGCTCTCGCGCTTCCCTCTGGACACGTGGCGCCACATAGCGGCGCCGGTGCGAAGCCCGCGCTTGGCGCCTGTATAAACTGTGCAATAGTTACGACAAACATATTATATGTTACCCACTCTTAATGAGGGTAGGTTATAATAATCGACGGCTTAGCATGCCATCCCAGCAGAAAGCTTCGCTTGGACTCTGGAACACTGACGACCAGTTCCTTAAAACGTTTTGGATGAAGTAATATGCAAGAAGAAAGAGAGCGCTGATTTTCTTGTCGTTTACCTTTTTCTGCATGAAAAATACTGACACTGCATGCTCAGGCTCACAACTGTGCATTCACGAGGGCGGTTAGCGAACATTGCATGCGAACAGTAGAACATTGCAGGATCATTCCATTGTAAATATAATATCACATGTAATATTACAATGTAATGTTAGCCTCAATGTAATATTAAATTACATTTTAAATGAGTGAGCACGGTTGGAAACCCAACGGCGAATCATTTACTTCTTCAGATGTCCGACGACGACGAGAGAGAGAGAGAGAATGACTGAACGTTATTTTTGGTCATATCGTTCGAAAAGACTCAACTCCATTGGTTACAGCTCGTAATTTCAGAAGAGGAACGCTGGAAAAGTCCCTCTGCTGCATCACTTCTAAATAAACAACGAAGAATCCGCACTCTACAAGCCCAGACCATGCCACTGAGCACGATTCGGAACAGTGTATGAAAACAGAAGTGAACGTGCTCCCGATGCCATTTTCGCTACACGGGAAAGTGTCTGGAAAAGCTCAGCTTCGTCGCGCACTCCTCAGGTTTCCGGCTAAGCTACCGAGGGATAAAGACACTCATAGGCTTCCCTGTTGACGCTCCTGTGGCGTCTTCACGCGCTGTATTTCGAATGTTTTCGGATCCACTTGAGCTGCTTTCTCTGTGCCAGCTCTCGCCGACCCTTGGCAATCTTCGCTGGACTGCGTACTGCAGAGTTGGCGACGTCAACAAATTCCACGTCTTTGCAGCGCTTCGGCGAAGGTGAAGTCCGTCGTGACGCTCGTCGGACATGTGCTGTATGTACGCTGTGGCGACGAGTGTCCATGACAAATACTCGTATAGAGGGAACGCCCGGAAGCAAACTTTTCCGACATGCCAGGCTCCATTAACGATACGCGGCGCTGAGTGAAAAACAATATCGAACGTTTTCGATTTCTGCACATTCTCCCCGATATGACGGCCGACGCTCTTTCCTTGTTTGTCTTTTCTGTTCGCGAGACAACTTTCCTAGAACGTTGATTGCTTCTGCATTTTTTTAAATGCTTTTCTCTCTCTCCTCTTTCTAACCCCTAACTTCCAACCCCAGTGTAGGGTAGCAAACCGGAGACTGATATCTGGCTGACCTCTCTGCCTTCTCTCTCTCTCTTTCTGTCTCTCTCTCTCTTTCTGCGCACACTGTTTCAGTGACCTCCTTAATGCTCTTTCTGGTTAGCTGCAGCCCTGTAGCTCTTGGTTAACTCGTTCAAAACGCGCGACGCCTCGGAAGTAACAGCAAACAAGCAATCTTGTGCAGAAATTTGTGTGATATAAGCAGTCTCCTTTTGAATGAGGCAACTGTTGTATTCTCAGACGTTGGCTGCTTGTCATTATGGGGCCTTCATGTGTTCGAATGAGTCTAAGGTGCCTCTCTTAAGCCAAATCCGGCATTTTTATTTGACACAATTATCTAAGGCCCTGTTCGTAACGAGAATAGTAATAGGGAAACGAAAGAAAGGAGAAAGGCAGGGAGGTTAAACAGAACAGGCAATTCGGTTTGCTACCCTAGAATGAGGGATGAAGGAAGTTAAGATGGAAATAGGTACACCGAACAAATGCACACGAAACAGGCCTGCACGCATTTAAGGTATGTGATGCCGCGGGGTAACCCATGAGAAAAAGTCGACGCGAAAGAAGACAAGGCCGGCCGACGTACATGGTACATATGGTCTAAAATTGGGGTGCATTAAAGATGATGAAATGTTGCATAATTGCAAGATCTTTTTCGCATTATTTGCAATATTTTCTTCGTTCCATTGTTAGACCTTCCATTTTATTGCGGACCCTCGATCTCTTTTATACATGTCAACTTTTTCAATATGTTCTCTTTTGTCGCGATGAAAGCCCGTGTCCCAAGAACGCAGTCAGGACGCTGTCTTTCGGGTGATCGAGGAGCCCCTTTTATTCAGCGAACGCCTCTTATATAGGCTCCGCGCATCACGTGATCCACCGTGCAGACAGAGACGCTGTTGGCGCCGCCTCTGTCATGTGGCGTCGCGCGTACATAACAGAACACATAACTGATTCCAACACATCCCCCTTTTCAAGCATTTATAAAATTATACATGGGGGCCGGCAGGTTGGATACACACCTACAAAGGACCACAAAAACAAAATCACTTCATACATCACTCGTCTACGCCCAGCCTGGTGGGTTTTCGAACTACTCTACCGGACCTAGTAGTCGTCACACTCTTAGTCTGGGAATTGTTAGCGTCTCTTTACTTTTGAGTCAGGGGCACCCAGGATTCGTTCCTTTTGTCGCCTGTTCCAGTATTCAGTGGAACACTGCTGGGCTGTTCCTGACTATCCGGAAACTCGTAACTTCCACTGTTTATCGCATCTTTCGGGAGACGGTTGAGCATCAGCCTATTTTGTCGAACTTCGACCCTGTTCTCCGTCTGAATACGGTACGAACGTGGTTGTGGCGTTGCTCCGAGCACGGTAGCTTTTGTATGGAGGTCAGTCACCCACACCACATCGCCTGTTTCCAGCATGGGGAGATGTTTAGATCGGTGACGTCGGTCAAAGTAGCGGCTCTGCCTCTTCCTGACCTTCCGATCATTATCCACTGACTTTTTCGGGGAGCACTGTCCCGGAGTACGGTGCTGAGGCAGCATTGGGACTCGAGTCCTGAGCCTTCTATTCATTAGTATCTCCGCTGGGCTGACTCCTAAGGCACCAGGCGTTGTTCTATAAGCTAGTAAGACCAAGTAAGGGTCATTCGATTTCAAGATGAGATGCTTAACCGTCTGCACCATACGCTCCACTTCTCCGTTTCCCTGGGGGTGCCTCGGATTCGAGGTAACATGACGGAATCCGTATGATTTGGCAAATTGTTTGAATTCTGCTCACAAACTGGGGACCATTTTCGGTCATCATACATTCAGGAATACCATGTCTAGCGAAAATGCTTTTTAGTCTGTGTATCACAGTGGCAGACTGTGTAGACGGAAGAATGGCTACTTCTGGGTAGCGTGAAAGATGATCTACTACTAGATACGGTTGTCCATTAATTTGACACAGATCTGCACGGACTCTTTCCCACGGATAAGAGGGTGTTGGCGATGCCATCATTGGTTCCATCCTCTCAGGGGCATGCATTGCGCAAACACCACAATGTTTCACGAAAGATGCTATTTCAGTGCTAAGTCCTGGCCACCAGGTAGAACCTTTAGCTATACTACGGCATCGTGAGATGTCTTGGTGACCGTCATGCAGCTTACATAGTGCTTCATTTCGAAGATATCGAGGATTGATTAACCTCATTTCATTTAGCAACAGCCCATTGACCAACGTAATGCATGCTCGATTCTGCTGAGTGAGAATGTCAAGTAATTTAATGAATCTCTCGTGAGCGCGCAGGCTGTCGCTTTCATCCTCTTTAGCGTATGCAGAAGTGACTGTCAACTTTTTTTATTTACAATTGACAGTTCAGGAGATAATTTGTAATCGGAATCGCACAGCTTCGTTACTCGAGGTTGGTGCAAGTACTGTTATTCAAAAATGATGCCCCGGGCAAAATGGCTCTCAAGGCGTGCTATGCAGAGGCACGTACTGCTTTTGCTAGCTGAGGCGAAACGGCTGCTGAGGGCCTGCAAGACAATGATAGTAAGCAAGGCGAATGGCAGGAGGTGTTCTGAAGGCAAATACCACGACACCCCTACGTATTGTGCACCTTCCAGAAGCGCTTGGATTTAGAGGGGACGGAAACATCAACCGGTCAGCAGTCAATATAAGCAAAAGACGTTTAGAATAGTGGTTAAAAAAAAAGCAGCGAAGAGATTGATACAACCGGATCTGTTAAAGGCGTAAGTAGCGGTACAAGGTAGATAGAGAAGTTTTGAGGACGAGATAAAGATTAAGGAGATGTTTACAAAAAATGCTAGAATGAAAACCATGTATACCTGAGTAACTCAAGCAGGCTAAATGACTATTTGTCACTACCACCTTTCAAAGGGGATGCCAATAAATCATCATCGTCAACAACAACATGGCACGGGTGTGCAACTCTGCGCAGGTTCACTTGCGACCGCTTCCGTGTTGGATGTAATGTTTTCGAGCGATTGTTGTTCAGACCTGGTGGGCAGCCTGTGGCCACAAAGCGAATCGCATTCTTCGGAAGAGTTCGCGTTGTGCAGTGTATCCAAAAGATCGCTGGCAGTAGGCATCTGTCGCAGTAATGCTACCGCATTACGAGCGGCGTTACTGAATAGCCATGGATAATTTGTCACATTTATTGGAGGTTGGTCTATGTCGCAAGTCTTCGCTTGTTTCTGACATCTATTCGGAATAAATTTTTCCTATACACAAAGCACTACCGTATAAAAACAAAAATCGTCATTATATCTTCAGCATAGAAAATAAGAACGATTTGGTGCGTTTTTATTGCGCTGGAGGTTAAAAAAGTGCGCTGGCAAGTCCTCTTCCTTACCGACTGCTCGCGCGAAAGGCGAGCATCTACACATTGCGCCATTCAAGGCGGGAAGTGTACAACTTACAAGGCAAACTAAGCAAAATTGAAGGAAAGCTAGGTTCACAAATATGTATCCTCTCAATAATTTCTTTTTTTTCTTTGATGACATGATGAATGGGGGTTTGGCACCAAAATACGGCATCGGATACTTCTCGGCTCTTGAACTGGCGGTGTAGTTACACATATAGTTTCGGTACTTTTGCGCATAATTTTGTAGGAGAAAGAGCAGAAGAACGGTTAATACACACGCGACGACGTTATCACATTGCAGTCAAAACGACACAACGACATGACAAGAAACTCTCAAAGCGACAATGCCAACAACGATAATAACGCATATCATACACAGCGACTACTGAGAAAGAAACACTGTTATAAACAAAGCGTTTTCTTTTTCACATGCGTTAATGACGCCCAATAATGCCGCTGTTTTTCAATAATTTTTTTAATGCTATCAAAGCGCACTTTTGCGTGACTCATCGAGACGTCTACAAAAAGCACTTTTTACGTGAAATTGGCCGCGCTGAAATTCCGCAGTGGGATTGTAACTTTGTTGACGAAGACACGTATCAACTCTTCTAGAATTCCTGCTCCATGATAGACCAAGACGCCGACTTGAATCATCTTCATGGCAGTAGACCGTAGGCCACTCAGTAACCAGAAATTATTGGGTCCATGAACAACAAGAAATTTCTATTATTGGCAGGCGCCTTTCTTAATCCGCACCTTTCTTAACCACGACTGGCTGGCACCAGTTCTTACAAAGCATTGCAGACAACTCGCTGATTAGTAGCGGCATAGTGTTTATTGTATAGGGAATATGAAGTAAAAATCCCCGGCAGCGTAACTTTCTTCACCTTCACATGGGCACGCGTGGTCGAATTCACAAAGCGTCTTGTTCGTAAGTGCTGTTTGCCATTGGCCGGCCGCCTTCGCTAATGATATGTGCAACATCAGGATTGGACGGAATTTTCTCTCATAAACAATTCTAGCGTAAGAGGTTTTTGTGAATACGTGCCCTGAACTGTCCCGTGGCCGGGGAGGGGGAAAGAAAGGCTTAAGGTGGAGAGAGAGCAGGAAAGAAAGAAAAAACAAACAAACCAAAACTTATGCAGGAACAATTGAAGGTAATTGTAAAAATAAGCGAAGCTTCTCGTTTGCCGACTGCCTCGGCCGCCCAGTCTTGGCGTCGATATTAGAGTTTTAGATTAGGGGACGCAAGCGGCCTGCGTACGCAAGAACTAGGGGCGACGGTACTGCGCATGCGCAGACCCGCATGAGGTCTGCGCATGCGCAGTACCGTCGCCCCTAGTTCTTGCGTACGCAGGCCGCTTGCGTCCCCTAATCTAAAACTGTCTATTTTCGGCCCGTATCGACAAAAAACGTCTTACGCTAGATTTGTTCGCAAAAGAAAAGTTCAGCCAATCCTGATACTGGGAACATATTACTTGCGAAGGCGACCTGCCAATGGCAAAGAGTGCTTACGAATGAACAGCTCTGAATTTGACCCCTCGTCTTTTTGGCAGCTGCACGTGCTGTGCCACTTTTTCGCTGATCGACAGGCTGCTCCATTTGAAGCCATCTCTGTGATGTTACAAAACGCGCCAGCCATAGCCGCGGTAGCCCACGCTATGTTGAGACGCGTCTCTTCTGCCGCAACTGAGCGCAGCTGTGCATCCGCCGCTGCGGGGATGACATAATCACTGACTCAGCCAATCAACCTGCGCCGTGCCCTACACAACCGTTCCTCATCTACCTGTCACCCCTCTCCCATCATCATCTCTCCAGTTCTTTTTCTCTCCGCCAAATCTCCTCCTCACGTTGCCTATTCCTCTTCACTGTATAGTTTTCAAGTTTCAAGTGTTTTTAAGTTTCAAGTTTATTACCATAAATACAAAATACAATACATATATGAAGGTGATGCATTTCCAGGAGGAGGCCCAAAAGTAGGAACTATGGGAGGGCCTCCTCTCAGAATCGGATAAAATAATTTCAGTAAGCACAGGAATGAATTGAGAAAAATATAATAAAAGATTAAAAAGAACATAGAAGCACATCAATAGAAACAACGCAAAACTGATTAATAGACTAATTAAAGTGACGAAAGCAAATACGTTTTCAAAGACGACCTGAAACGGCTCAGCGACAATATTTTTATATCAGGTTTTAGATTGTTCCAAATGGAAATCGCACTGAAAATGGCAGTTTGTTTGCCGTAATATGTAGCGACTTTTGGTAGGAGAAAGTTATTTGACAAAGCAAACCTAGTTGGATTTTGTTAGTGAATCGATAATGGGAAAAAGCGTCGAGGGAAACTTGATGGTCGATGACTTTATACAACAGGACCATCAGACTAGCGTCATATGTGGAAACAACAGGAAGTACACCCAATTTTAGAAATAGGGGCTTAGATGATGAAAGAAGGGATGCAGATGTAATTTTCAGAGCCCGTTTTTGGATACAAAGCGAGACGTGAGTATAATAAGTATTTCCCCAAGCAGTAGTACAATATTTATTGTGTGTGTTTGGATTAAAGCGTGGTAAAGTGACACAAAAGTATTAATGCTAAAAGCTGAACGAGTTCTAATTAAAGATCTTATGCTGAAGCCATTTTTCTTAACAACTGAATCAATGTGAGCGTGAAATTTTAGATCGGAATATACAATGACTCCTAGGAACTTAGTACAACCTACTTCCTTAATTTCAACGTTGCTTATCCGTATGTGTAAAGTAGCTGTCATAGATCTTTGAGGAGAATGGAAAACTATAAAGTGAGACTTAGCAGGGTGTATGCTTATATAATTTTTATGACACCATTTTTCGAGCTGGCGTACGGTGTAGTTCATGTTATCTAAAAATTGAATGGGGTTTATGGCAGATGTTACAATTGTGGTATCATCGGCGTAAAGAAAACACTTGGAATTATATAAATAATTTGGTAGATCATTAATAAATGTCAAGACTAAGAGCGAACCGAGAATTGATCCCTGGGGCACTCCTTTGGTGATGAACCTTTGTTGGGAAAAGGCGCCATTAATGAAAATAGTTTGACATCTGTTTGAAGGATAATTCTTAAAACTACCAAACGCGGCCCAGTAATGCCAGAGCTTTCTAACTTAGAAAACAAAATTTGATGGTTAAAAGTCAAAGGCTTTTTTTTTTTAATCAAAGACTGAACCTGCTATTATTGCCTTGTTCAACTGTGTTCTAATCCAGTAAATAAAGTTCATAACTGCGTGTTCTGTCGAAAGACCCGCGCGAAACCCGAACTGTAACAAAGAGAGTATATTAAATTTAGCGTAATAGCCAGGAATGTGAATTTCAATTTTTTTTTCAACTATTTTGCTCAGAAACGGAAGTACAGAAATCGGTCTATAATTCTCTAACAATGTGGGGTCGCCCTTCTTTAGTGTATGAATTGCTTTAGCTATTTGCAGTTGGTTGGGAAATATTTCTGTGGTAAAAATGAGGTTGACTATATGGCAGATAGCTTCAGCTACGATATATTTGACCGATTTAATATCTATTGAGTGCATGTTGTCTACGCCAGCGCCTGTATCTTTCAAATTGTTAATGATAGTTAACACTCCTTGAGCTGTACAAGGCCGTAGGAAGCAAGGTTGTGGCTGTCTTTCTAGCTGTGGCGCTGTAGGACACAAGTTGATTTCGGAGGAGGAAAAAAAAAAAAAACTTACAAACCACATTACTCATTTCTTCGTAGTTTTGTACGACCCTGTTTTCAATAGCGATAGCCTTGACGATAGAAAACTGTCTCGATTTAGGAACTTATTAATGACATTCCATTTCTGGTTTAACGTTTGTGCATGCGTCAATTTCGCGCTCAAAATATCTTTTTTTTTTTTTTGCTTGCTTCAGAGCACTGTCTAACTGCACAGAAGTGGTCTCACCATTTCTAAAGCACCGAGCAGCAGCATCAAAACAGGTCCCACCTTCCGCACAAAGAATGCTGCGCTATAATAACACAGACGACATAAGTCCACAGTCGCGACAACTTGGGTTTAATGGTATGGCATTTCTAAAAGGATGATTGCAGTCTATGTACGCGGGGAATAAGACGGAAGAACAGTCTAGACAGCGCTCTGTCTCGACCCTATTCTTTCTTTCTTCTCCGCGTATGTCTTTACAGTACTTGCGCTCCTAGCATCCTCTTAGAAACAATCACAATGAGGCCCATTAACACGCATCTGAGTATAAGTGCACAAGTTATTTTTGCATTACACCCTTTCCCAACATGGCCATAGTGGACGGCATACGATCGCGAAACATTTTGAACTCAATTAATTCGGAGCCCTCCACTGTACGACGACCCGCTTAGCCGTTTGAGGCGTGAAACGGAGATAATTGATGCGAACTATTATTCAGTGCGAACGTCTTCGTGATTTCAATACCGTTCTTTTCTTTCTTTTTTGCTAAACTCACTAATAAAAATGCAGAGAAAATGTCACTGCCTCATTTTCGCTATAGTTAGAAGAAATGCTTCACAAACTTGAACAAACAAGTGCAACCACAATGCCCTCGACGATTTGTTCTTGGTTACAGACCTATTACTGTGCCTATTATAACGACGTTCAATATATGTATATATATATATATATATATATATATATATATATATATATATATATATATATATAAGGGCCCTTCAATTCACTGTGGCTAGTGCACGAAAAAAAATGGAAAAATATGACGTAGTCACAGATAAAGCAGTAACGCCGTTCGACCTGCTTAAAATGATTAAACGTATTCACCTATATTAGCGATGGTATCGACCTATTTTTTTTTTTTCTTCTGGGAACGCAGTAGCTTACCATCTTGTGCGCTGTATATTATTGCCGCTTATGTCGTGGCCTTCACGTACTGCCATGAAGCACAATCTGGTGCCGACAGGAAGGCTTTTGTTCGTGAACAAAAAAATATATAAATAAATTGGCGGTGGTTTTACACCACGTCGCTTCTTCAGCTGCGCCGAATAGCGGGCGACAATTATACGTGAAGTGACACCCAAGACAACAAGCGCTGTCTCCCGCGTTTCACGGATATATATACGGCGCGAGTTTGTTACGGACACTAGACGGCGAGGTAACAGCGTCTAATTTATGAAATGTTTTCTTCTATACTTGCAGGGTTTCATGGCGATGAAGCCTGCCTAGCTCGCGCTCTTTTGAACCTTACCCCTATAGCAAAGCAGCCGAGGCGTCCGCTTTTCTCATGAGAAGAATAAACCGACGGCTAAATTTAGGCCCCACCACGACGGCAGGGGCTGCAGCCTTCGTCCTGCGCGCACTATGCAGCCGGTACCCGCCGCCCAGACTCCTGTCGTCGCTCAGGCCTCGAGCCCCCCGCTGGTCGGGCTCGGGCCCGAGCCCGAGCGGCGAACTTACCGTGCTATAGCTGCTGCCCCCCCCCCCCCCCCCCCCCCCCTTCTGCGCGTTAGATGTGCCGCCGTGCCTAATGCAATCGCCGCGGTGTTTCCGGTAAGCTTACACCTAACGAACTGAGATTCGTGTTCTCTGTCTCCGCTCTAACAGAATATAAGCGTTTCCGAGCAGCGTCTGCGTTGCAAGAGAAGGAAATAAAGACGAAAAATAAAATAAGAACATTTCGAAGAGGACGGTGTTAGGGGATCGACTCCAAAGCGTCACCGTGTGAACTCATATGCCTGTTTTCATAAAAAACCCTGTACGCTAGAATATGTCGTAAGAAAAAATTTCCGCCAATCCTGATACCGGAGTTGCTATTAGCGGAGCCGACCGGCCAATGGTAGAGAACACTTACTAACGCAAGCTTTGTAAATTCAAAGCTGCTATATATATATATATATATATATATATATATATATATAAACGAGAAGAAAGGGGGTTAACCGAGGGGCCCGATTTTTATTAGTCATGATAAGCCAACAAAGTGGTGTCGCTGTCTAACACTCTCATGGTAGTGTTGGAAACATAAATGCCCAAGAAAGGGGATGGGGAAACGGCGCCACGGTAGCTCAATTGGTGGAGCATCGCACGCAAAATGCGAAGGTTGTGAGATCGTTCCCCACTTGCGGCAAAGCTGTTCCTTCATCCATTCCACTCCTTCCCCAACTTACTCGTGCTCAATAAGATGTTTCCGACACAATACAGGGCCACCTGCCCTTGGTGCGGTGCCACACCTACACTCTACCACATCACCTGGGAGTGCGAACGCAACAAAGCATTCCACAAACGCGAACACCCGAGTGCGGAGCAATGGGAGAGTCGGCTCACCAGCAGCAAGCTCACGGCCCAAAGGGCCTTAGTGCAGCACGCGAGCGATGCAGCACGACTCAGTGGAGCCTTCGAATAGGGGCCCACCCTTGCTGAAGAGAAGTCTCAAGTCGCCAGCGCCAAGAAGATGAAGAACACGGAGACCTCGTAACCGCGGAACTCTTAAAAGACTCAATAAACGTTTTCACTCACTCACTCACTCACTCACTCACTCACTCACTCACTCACTCACTCACTCACTCACTCACTCACTCACTCACTCACTCACTCACTCACTCACTCACTCACTCACTCACTCACTCACTCACTCACTTTTCATCCATTTTCATTTCCATTAATTTATCGTTTCTTTATTTCATGTATTAGCCACAAGTAATTTCTCCTATGTTGTCCTCGGTGTCAGTGTTTGTGGGCTTCTTATATATATATGAAAGAAATAATAAATTAGTGGCAATGAAACTAGATGAAAGGACAACTTCCCTCAGGTGGGGAACGATCCCACGTCTTGGCATTGATTACAGCATCGCGCGCGTAATGCGGAAACGCGGGATCCTTCCCCACCTGCGGCAAGTTGTTTTTTCATCTACTTTCATTGCCACTAATTGATCATTTCTTTAATTGAATTAATAAGTACAAGAAATTTCCCCTGTCTTGTCCTTGGTGTCATTGTTTGTTGGCTTCTTATATATATATATATATATATATATATTTCTACCAAAGTTGTATGGGTTGCATGCGTACAATGTTGTATGCTTGTTAATTTTTGTAAGTGTTCTCCTTCTTTCCGAACTACGTGCGCACCGGTAGTTCAGAAAGCAGGAGCACATTTACAAAAAAAAAAAAAACATATTTACAGATGTTTTTTAAAATTAGGCACAGTGAGGCACGCGAAGAGCACCTGTGCAAATAAGTTATGTGGCCAGGGGGACGCAAAGTGAGATTATAATTATCGCTGTCAGCAGCCCAATTAACTAAAAATGAATGATTAACTTTTTGTTGACTGCAGTAAGTGGGCATGTTTGTATTCAAAAAATTAGAGGCAGTCGTGTTTCTACACGGTATCAATTGGAAGAATTCTAGCATGTCTGTGCTCCAAGATATCCGACTCCAAGTTTTAATTGTCGTCCGCATGATTACGCATGCAAGAGAGTGAGGATCGGCGCGAAGCTCCTCCCCGATGTGACGCACCTGTTACGTGCGGCGTCTAGTCTGACAACAGGGCGGATGCATTGGCAAAGATGATAACTGTTCCCCTTCCCCTCTCGGCTGGCGAAATAAAAAATCGGAAGATCCCGGAACCGCTGTTGTAACACGCCACCGCGCAGCCTGTAACGATGGTGGCAGCCGCCACGCCGATATACATAATGGCGCGAGCGTAGGGGTCGGAGGGCAGTGCGCCTGCGTAATGGTGACTAGACAAGCGGGCATGGTCCTTGCGTGGCTACGCAAATAAAGTGACTGCTGATTTCTAAGTATCGTAAGTTTTATTGAAATCAAGACCAACAACTGCACGGCACACCGCTCTGTCATATCTTCATTTCGCCAGCCGAGAGGGGAAGGGGAACAGTTATCATCGTCGCCAATGCTTCCGCCCTGTTGTCAGACTAGACGCCGCACGTAAGAGGTGCGTCACATCAGGGAGGAGCTTCGCGCCGATCCTCACTCTCTTGCATGCGTAATCATGCGGACGACAATTAAGATTTGGAGTCGGATATCTTGGAGCACAGACATGCTAGAATTCTCCCAAATGATACCGTGTAAAAACACGACTGCCTCTAATTTTTGAATACAAACATGCCCGCTTACTGCAGTCAACAAAAAGTTAATCATTCATTTTTAGTTAATTGGGCTGCTGACAGCGATAATTATAATCTCACTTCGCGTCCCCCTGGTCACATAACCTATTTGCACAGGTGCCTAATTTAAGAAAACCATAAAGCTTAATTTTGAACACCCGGTATAGTGGGTTCGATGCCTGAACTGGAATGAACTGAACTGATGCCTCAACCTTAGCAGAAAAAAAAAAAAAATAAGAAAGCAACAATGGTGGTTTGCTGCGATTTTTTGACCAGCCCTCAGCACATATTACAGAGCACGGGAGCAGCGTACTAAGCAATGCGTTCACGTCATCTGACGCTCGCCTTTAGGGCCGAATTCGCGAAGGTTTTCGTTCGTAAGAGCCATTTGATATTGATTGGGTGGTAGCGTCTGTTATGTTCCTTACTACGTTCACAATCATGATTGGCTGGCTCTAGGCTGGTTTTTGAACCAGCGCAGCAAACTGTTTCGTGATATGCAATGTATGTAGCTGTCACTGCTGAAATCAGGGTGAGTTGGTTACTGGCATTTAGAAACATCGTTACAGCGCGAAGCGAAACGAAACACAATACCCCAAACCAACGAACCGTTCTGTGCGTTTCGCATTTGTGTTTCGTCTTCGTTAGTGCGCTGTAAGCATTTTTCGTGACGCAAGTAGGTTATCACATGTGCCGCCACATGGGTTGGCCGCCGTTTCTCGTGCGATTGGCTTTCGCGGCTCCCTTGGAGCAGCAACTCCGAATTGTGCCAGGCGAGCCTCAGCAATCTTCCAAGATGAAAAGCGATGGCGGGCCTTATCGCGTCTCGTGGCCTGGCGTTCATTGAATCAGCCCTCTTCGCTTCACATTGAACAGGGCGGCTAACGGCTGCCTGCCACTCGAGCCGCACTCGCTCCCGACACAAATCGTCCTGACCCAGAGACCTCCAGCAGATGGCGCCAGCACTTGCCGCTACTATTTATACGATCTAGACGAGTGCTAAGAGGTCGTGGTGCTAAGTGCTGCACTTTCCTTCACGTTCATTCCAGTTCTGACGAAAAGCACAAAATCGATTTCCCCTTGCATCAAACGCGTTTAATTCCCGTGTCGTTTCCCGAGCCACAGTGGCTATGGGGTCGTTTAGAAGACGGCATTGATCGAGCAAGGAACGACTTGCCGGTAAAACGTGCAACGTGGCGCACGTAATTATATGCACGTGAAATTTGCCGTTGCTGAGACGACCAATTAAGTACAGAGGAATCGTCGTAAAATACTCGAGCCGCCGTCTTCTTTCTTTCTTATTTTGCTCCGTTTCTCTCTCTCTCTCTCTCTTTTTTCGACCGCGATCGCCGCGCAAACGACATGGCCACGACGCGTTTGGCGACCCGCGGCGCGCGAACGCGGCGTTCTCGTGTCGCCCCGGCGCGTATACGCGGAAATGGGGCAGCGCTTTCTGGCGGCGTGGTTCCGCTCACACCATTCAACCGGCCGCGGCGTCTCTCCCTGGGAGGCGAATCGATAGATCGCTCGGCTGGGCGACACGCGGGAGCCGCTTGCCTCGACTGCTCCACATCGGCGACACTTCCCCCTCCCTCTGCGTGCACGCCACTCCTCTCGGCTTCCCAGTCGCGACAGCCTTGTGGTCTGCGGTCGTCGTGCTCCCTCGGGCGTTCGCTCGACGTCCCGCCAAAGTACGCCCTTAGGAAGCGCGCAGCAGAATGAAAGCAAAAAAAAAAAAAATTTTACGTGACCCATCCGAGGCAGCATTATGGAAAGTGGCCAGAGAATGGACTTGGGCAAGTCGCGTGCAGGGCTGGCCGTCCTTCGTGTTGTCATCGTCTCCCCAGCGACGATATGAACAGTTTTTTCGGTTGTTGCCACGCTTGAGTGGGCGCAGATTCTTGAAAAAGAATTCGCGCTGGTTTCCCTTCCCACCGCTTTTGCCTCCTCCTGCTCGTTTGCTCACGCTCGTCAGTAAACACGCCAACGCCACATGTCTCTGTCCCTCTCACCACAATGTGCAGCGCGGTCGAATTGAGCTCAACACGCAGCACATCGCATTCTCGTCGCTGATAAACGCGCCGTGAACATGGCGTGACTAGCTTTCAGCAATGAGCGGCGTCGCAAACATTGGGACATACGTAAAAAAAACGACAAAAAAAAAAACCGGAGAAAGGGGAAGGGTCTATACATGGCACCGGCTCTCCTCTCTTTGCTATGCGGCAGCAAGGGGCCCCGCCGTCCGCGGCTCCGAGTCCGCAACCAGCCGGCGGCTCTCTGCTCCTCCTTTCCCAGTTTCGTTCAGATCACAGACCGCCACCAACTCCGCCACTGATGTTGATCAAGCGGTTGAGAGCGAGGTTGGCGCTTGCTTTACCGAGTGTACATAGGGGCCTGAGCCGGGGTCTCTATTCTGGTGCCCTGCCCAGCGGTGTTCGGGGACGTGTCCGACTGAAGGCGGAGATGCTGTTTCTTTCTGACCAACCGTTATGATTCGGTCTTTATGAAATCGAACCTCGCTTCCTGCGGCACAATTTTTGCGCGGCGCTATTTTAGTCGTTGTTTGGTTTGGTTTGGTTTTCCTTTCATTATGGCGCATACCTACTGCGGGGCATTGGCCAAGATTTGGACGGTATGAGGAAATGACTGTCAAACCGTTATTTTTTTCTCTTACACCTATAGCTCAAATGAACAAAACTGCACCTTAAAATATTTTGTTTCAGCAACGATGTGGTCATTTCTACCTCATGGAAAACTTTTGTCGTTTTTCAAACGCAGTAATTAATTTGCCATCATCGCTTCCTGCTGAGTAATTTATCTTCGAAGCCGCATGGTGGGAATAGTTACCATGAATCAGTGTGTGCACGTCTCTCCGAGGTCGACTTAGCTGTTGAATTACGCCTGCTCATTTTGGCACAAGTCAAGGTCAAATTGTCGCCACTAAACGTAAGTCGGCGTTTTCAATCGCTGAAAAATTATCTGCTTAGGATTGTAGGGATACAATTTAAGGCAGGGTATTTACGTACTCTCCTTTCTTTTCTTTCCATTTTTGGCGGAAGAAAGTTCTTGCGTCATCTCACAAGAAAGCTAAACAAAGCGCAGAAAACAGCTGAGCGTATTGAAACGATGCTTGCATTTCATAAACGTGTTTCATTAAAACAGCCTGCCCAATGCAGCCCTGCTGCGCGAGGAAAAAAAATATATATATTAAATCCTTGAGCTGCAGTTCTGGCGTATTTGGTGTGTGCGTGTGTGTGTGTTTTACTTTCGCTTTAATCAACAGGCAGAAACGAACGTCTTGGTAGGACTCTTATGCACGCCGTGCTTGTCATTTTATTTTTTCAAGAACTGTTTGGTTCTCAAGGTGTCTTTATAGTGTCGACTCAGTGCACGAAATGCCAGAGGCAGCGGAGAGCGCGCGTGCGTATATACGAGCGGCAGATAGGCGCGGCGACACGGCCGAACCGGCGACCCCGCTACAGCTGGCCATCCGTTCTCGTGTCACCGATGTGATTTCGCACTGGGCGCACGCAGGCACCTACCAGGGCCAGTGGCTGCGCGGCACGCGGCATGGCTACGGCGTCCGGTCGAGCGCCCCCTTCGGACTGGCGGCGCACAACCGGAATCCGGGCTCCGGTGGCAAAGTCGAGGTTCGCACCTCGCAGACGTCGCTGGACAGCAGCAGCCACCCCGTGGACCCGGCCTCCGAGAGGGACCGCAAGATCGACGACTGCCGCGGCGGCTTCGTGCTCAAGGCGCGAAGCGACGAGCCTCCGCAGCGTCGTCGGTCGCTGGTCGAGAAGTCGTCCAACTTTAAAAAGTCCATCCTCCAGGTGCGTGCCTCCCACGGCGTCGGCAGTGGCTTCGGCGAAGGGCCCCACTGGGCGCGCCGACTCGGGCTCTTTCTCGCTACGCGAAATGGGGAAACGCTGGGCGCGTACGTCAGCAATGTGGCCAGCGAAACGAGCAATTCGTTCATTAAGCCATTCATTTATACTTAGTAATTGTCCGTCATGGATGTCTGCGCATATTGCCATAACAGGGATGAAGGCGTTGAATTCCCCTACTCCCTCGATCACTGATCAGTTGTCGCAAAAGTCGAGCATTCAAGGACAGCAAATCAAAAGCAGGAAGGACATGGTCTGGTCTAGATAGGCTATTGCACTGCTGGCTGCGGCGATCCGTCAGCGCATGGGCGCTGGCCAGGTTGCTAGCCTCCACTACGTGAGACACTACCTCGGAGATTCAGGCCTTTATAGGTTCTCACCCGCTCCAGTTCTTACAATTCCAGACGGTTTCGGTGACGCAGAGTCTAGGAAACTTTCAATTTAGCGTTTTTGCGATCGCACGTGCCTGGCGCAATTTCCCAAGGTACAAAGATCTCGTAGCACGAGAATCATGGTCACGGCGTCACCGCGTTGTGAAGTTTGTCGTAAATATGCAGGCACACGAGCACCATTTCCACAACACATACTCGTGCTTACAAAAAAATAAATAAATAAATAGCCGCAGCACAGTTTAACATAAGTTTGTGGTTCTGTGGATCCGTGACGCATTTAGGCGCATTGAAATCAGAGCGAAGAAAACGCTGCATGCAGGGGCGCGTAGTTGAAGCAGTTCTTTCAGTGGCTAATGTCACATATGTCATATTTCGAGGTTCTTCCTGAAGTACTGCAGCCATTGGATTGCTACACAAGATCCAAATAACCGATTTCTATCTTTCTTTTTTGAATTTTTGTTGCTTCAAATCTGTTGTGTATTTTTCACCAATGCACATAGCCGCATACATGTGCTTGCGTGCGCTGCATGTTGGCAACAACTGCAGCGTAGTAACTGGTATTTCGGTAAATTATGCTCTGTAGTTAAACTTGCATAATTTATGCGATGGAGCAAAAGTAGCCAATAGCACACGCACACAGCTTCCTTTCGCCATTACCATATCCGGCACAGAAACGTTCCTTAGCACGCCATCGTACACATATACGACGTAGAATATTTTCTATTTGTTTATTTATTCAGTGCTGCAAACCTTGTACAGGTCCAAGCAGGGTGGGCGAAAAGATAAACAAAGCAGATATAAACAAAGTTAAGTTTTAAAAGTATCAAAGTGGTGTTACGAAAGGCAATAAAGAAGTTCGCCCGTTATTTTTGTGTGACTATATTACAAAAAAAAAAGAAAGCTGTTGTAGGCATTATAAACGTAATAATAACACTCGACGGAACGCATTCACTTTCTTATGCAAGTAGAAAGCTCTTTCTGAATAAATTCTAGAACATAATGCGGAAATGTCACTGGTATTTTTTTTTTTTACATAATATGGACCAAGAAGGGTACGAGCTTTCTCATTTATTTGAAAGGCATAAATCAGTTCAAGGATGTACCGTATAGGTGCCGAAAATGGCTGAATTCTCTCTTGCGCGTTACGCTTTAGGTACTGAGAACTTCACACCTTTAATAACACGTGTAACCGCACGTTCGTTATCTCTATGCGTTTGACAAACGCAGCTGTTTTATCCATATAATGTTTACATGGTTGCAATGACTCGTGAATTTATCTGAATTTTCACAATTTGAACGTTTCTGCCACGCCACACGAAGATCGCTGCTCAGTAGATTACATTCTTGCTGGAACGCTTGTGTCTGTAGAGTTTATTCATCAATAAATGTCGCTCGTGGCACCTACGGAAGTTGTGCAAAGAAAAAAATAAATGCATTGTGACGATAAGTGCAGGGACTTCGGCAGATACGTAAATTTTAACAAAGATTCTCTAGTGACACGATTCAGCAACGTACGCGTCTATTTGAGTCGTATATATCGTATATACTCCGCCCGTGCACAGTTCTGTTGCGTTCAATGCGTTCAACACTTGTTTTGAAGCAAACGGCATCTGTTATCAAATAATATATTAGGTGAAGTCTAGTTGACCTTCAGCTGCTTGAATCAAACCAAGCAGAAACGTAGAAATCACTGAAAAACACGCACACAGAGTTATATGAACGAAGCGTTCGAACGTTAAAGAAAACGATGATTGCCAGAGGCATTCGTGCACGCACATGCAAATTTCTTTGCTCGAGTAAAATGACCAGGTTTCTGAGTCTGTGAAACCGTCGTGAAGATGGAGAGGTCACGGAAGAGGATGGAAGGCATAAAGTTACAAACAATTGCATCGCGCACGGGGTCAGGATATCTCTGCTAATTTGCTTATTCCACGCAATAGCCTTCTCGCAGTAGTGGAAAGATGTAATGCTCTTGATTAAACTGTATCTTATCTTATGCCATTACATCTCGCACGAAAAAACAAAAGAAATGTTCTTGATGTTTAAGGCGTGAGAGAGCGAAGTTCTGATTTCGGGTTCGGTGTCAATGACCAGTTTTGCTTCTTATTTTCTGGGTTAGGAAGGGTCTAGTTTGCCCTTCGAGGTAAGTATATAAAGAGCTGTGCTTGTGCGTATTGGCCAAATCTGAGGCCTTTATCACAAGACATTTCGCACACTAGTGTTTCGTAAAAACAGGCACAGACTAATTGTGGTAGCTAACATATGATTAGCGAAGGCTAATGACAAATAATTTTTGACGAACCAAACGCTTTGATTTATGCTTCAGGTGTACTTCCGACGTGACGCAAGAATATTGCGCTCACATCCTTCCTCTTCTTGGCCAGGATAACCAGACGATTCTTGCATACGCGTTTCCTATACAGGCAACATTAGTCGACATCACCTGACATTTTATTTCAAAAGCGAGGGGATCCGGCATCAACGCCTAGGTTCCGAAGCGTCACAACTGCAGCTCCCCATATCCCCTATCTTGAATACGCCAAGCTGCATTTCAGCTTGGTGAAGTCAAACATCTGACGTAATCTCATCAGGTCACGTAGAATTATGAATAAAACGAAAGAGATGCCGACCAAGAGGGCCAAGTCACGTAGAATCATGAATAAAACGAAAGAGATGCCGACCAAGAGGAACAAAAATTGTCAAGAATTTGTCGTTTCGGTTCCCACACGGGAGTCCTGTGATTAATTGTGATGCATTGTGAATATGGATGGCCGTGTGGGGGGCCTAAACATCAAGTTTTTAATAATTTCTTCACCTTGGTCGGCGCTTGTTTCGTTTTCTTCATTTCAGCTTCGTATAGGTCGCTGGCACGGGGCAATACAAAGCGCCTTCAGAAATGTAGGACCACACCCGAAAAAGTGGGACTTGCCCCGTTAGAACCCAGGACGTCTGGTCACTTGCTGCTTGAGATGCCACTTTAGCTAGCACACTGAAAGCATTGAAGAAAGATAGCGCTGCAAATCACGACGCCAAAGCAGAACGCGCAGGAAGCAATAACATTACGAACTGAGGCAGTTCTGTGTATTTTCTACCATTGTTCTTCGTCTTATCGCGGTATTTTTCTTTGAACATTGCAACTATGCGGGAACTAACAAGAAATTTCTGAACACTTGCAAACTTGCAAGTGAGAAATGCAAGCTAAAGAAAAGCGGGCATCTCTATCTCCCTATCCATCTTCCTCTGGCCGATAACTCTGGTCCCAACAGCCTACAGCGGCCTCCGCCTTGAAATTAGAAAATAATAAGTTTTGAAAGTAATGAAGAGAAAAGCATAGGACCGCAAAACACGGGAGAGATCATGAACATCGCAACTTAATAGCAGCGTATAGTGCTAGGATTCGCGAAACCGTTCGTAAGCAAGCGCGCCTTGTAAGCGCGGGTGCCGGACAATTGTGACAGCAAACGGCATATTAGCTAAGGCGCTGGCCTTGGATATACACTTAGTAAATCTTTGTGAATGCAACCCTAGGAGTCAGATGCCAGCATGGTGTGCGATACGAGCACATGTATAACAGATCAAATATTGTTCTCCACATTATGGCCGGAATACTGGTCTACTGCAACTTTTCACTTTATGGCGATAGACAGGATGCGTGTCCACTACCGGTAAAAAGAAAGAAAGAAAAAGTGCTGGGTTGGTCTCGACCCGACGTCACACCCTGGAGCAGGAGTTTATCGAGCCAAGCCATGGGCGAATTGAAGTAAGTTTATCCAACATCAAGGTCTGCTGAAATGTTACCTTTCGCACATAAAAGAAAGAAAGAAAGAAAGAAAGAAAGAAAGAAAGAAAGAAAGAAAGAAAGAAAGAAAGAAAGAAAGAAAGGGAAAAGATGGGTAGCAGTGACTCTCTGTCACACCTGTTTTAAGTCAAGCAAGAACGACCTGACACCCGCCGTTTTTTACCGAAGGGCCATTATCCCCCCGCATTTCATGCCGACAAGATGAACATCTTGCTTTACTACCGAAAGCTGGCTACGCCTTAAACGTTCTGCTTATTAGGTGAAACACCCTCAGCTTCTCGTAGGCGAATGAAGACAATTCAGATGGCGCTAGTTTTTGGCAGAGGTCATTTCCATATTTCATATTGCAGTATCACACGAAAATAACTATCGCATTTTAGACTGTACAAGAATTTGCGTATGTCCAGATCATCTCTGAATGGTTTTTCTTTTTTTTTTTTGTATATACCGAGTTTTGGATAAACAAATGTAAGTTAAGGATGACGAACTCAGAATTGCGTAGACTAGGACACCAGAGTAAGTAAGAGTAAACACAGTATAGCGAAGGAGTTCTAGGTCTGAGGGCTAAACGCATTAGGAGAAAAATAATTATCAAAGCATAAAAACGTACAGTTAAAACAGACTGCTACGAAAAGTCACTGTCGCGTACTTGTACGAGTAAAGAAGAAGAAAAAAAAGACCATCATGTCGTGCAACACCAACGAAAAAAAGAACTGTGACAAAAAAACTACTGGTTACTTTCTGCTTACGAGGGTTTTTCGCAACTTTCAACGTAGAATTTATTATGAAGCCAGAGTTGGTACGGAAACGGACGGACGTTTCTGTGTCAACTTTTCACTGCCAGCTGCCTGACATCGCACATAAAATGTCACTCGCTAAAATGTTCCAGGCAGTCGTACTTTTTTTTTTTTTTTTCTGAGGGGAGCTCGTATTGCAGCGTGAGACAAGCGGCAAAGTACCACCCACAGGCGGCAGGCCCATTCGGAACGCAAGTCGCACTCGCAGTATGTCTGTTCCTGTTGCCACGCTATGGGCCCCATTCTTTGTCGTAAACCTAGCGGGTCGCTTTCGATATAACTTGGCTGCACTTGTTCCTATGGGTGGGCAGCGCAACCCGGACGAAGGACGAGAGGAAGTACACAATACGAGCGCTCGTATTGTGTACTTCCTCTCGCCTTTCGTCCGGGTTGCGCTGCCCACCCATAGGAACATGTTCAATCACCAACTCGCCCAGCTTGTCGTGTTAATTTGGTTGCACTAGCAGCCGCGACAAAGCTTCAGGTGTTATTTTTTCTTTTGTTGCTGTTTTTCTGCTTGCAGCATAAACAACATTACCAGGTTATTGGCAGGGGCTGTGCAACCACACAACTAAGTTTCTTCGCAAATACAGGAACGAATTCCATTGAAGATATATATATGTTATTGTCATTGGCCATGCCACGCAGAAAAATACAACTTCTCAACGTTTTTTTTTTTTTCTTCTGCTGAAGATAATCTTTTTTTCTACCTCTTGGGTTAATATATTGGTGGCAAGCTACTCACTTGAACATTACTCCACACGCAGAGGCGTTACATTTATTTTTTACAAAAGTTCTAGTCAATTTAAGGCCACGTAACGTGCCCTTGCCCTATAAGAACTCTCAGTTACGACACAGTGAATTAATTAATAGAGAGTTTTAGAATAGGGGCCCCAAAGAGCTTTGCGGGTATTAGCGTTGGGGCACGCAGGAATGAAGAGCTTTAGAATAGGGCTTTGCGTTTGCGGATAGCGTGTTGCGCTGACAGCTCCACTACGGCGTCTAAGAAAAGCTATTAGAAATAATTAAATAAAATATACCATTTTATGATAGGAATAGTAATTTTGACTTGCGTGTATTCGCGTTTAATTAAAATTTAGAGGTTATTCTTCAAGCAGCCAACAATTAGTTGCGCTTAGTTTTGAGCAACAAACCCAACTTTACGTGCCTTCACCAGCCAAGCTTAGTCGTGTTAGGCCTACGAGCAGTAAAATCCACACTCGAATTCGAATCAGCGGCGTCTAATGAATCAATGTTCATAACACCCGCTAGTTGAGAGAAAGCGATAACCGCAGTCACTTCTCCTAGCTTGCGAACTTCACGCGTTACCGCGAATCAAACCCAGTTTGGTGCTAGGTTAGAGCCGTCGCTTCGATGGGTGCCGCCATGTTTGTTGACGCAAAGCTTTTGGGACCGCTATTTGGGCTCCCGCTAAATCGGTGAAATAGCGTTCCCAACGCAAAACCCAAACGCAGTTTGCGTCTCGCGCATGCGCAGTGGATTCGACGCTATTTCTTTGGGGCCCCAAAACGTTTGGGGCCCCTATTCTAAAACTCTCTAATGACCCCTGCAACTATCCCTACTGTGTGAGCCGTGCATGTGGCCATGTGTGCCGAAGTTCGTACTGCTTTCAGCTCAAACTGGGGAGGCGAAAAGTGGGGGCTTCCTCCGGCAAACCGTTGCATTCACAGCGGCGCGGTATTAGGACACGCGTGCCGTTGCATGGCGTGGACCGACCGTTTGTTTGGGACACTGGGAACTCACTGTTTGAGCACTTTGCTTCCAGGGCCTCCGAATCAAGAAGCAGCACAGCACAGGCGACATCGATAAGCGGGGTGTGAGCTCGGGCTCGTCGCTGCGTTCGTCGGGCTCAAATATGAGCTCGGCCAGCTCTGAGTCTGCCCAGTCTGGGCTCACAGAAGCGCACACCGATTCAAACGCCTCCTTCGTGTCACAAGTTTGTGCCTTTTCATTGTTTTTCCATTACTCTGCATGTTTCTTTTTTTTTTTTCGCGTGCGCAGCTAGACGCACAATAGTCGAAACCCGGTATAACGAGCACGGCCTGCGGGCTCGATGCCGTCGCAACGGCTGCTAGGAAAAAAAAAAAAAAATATTAGAACAGGCCAACTGCAGTGGCTGCTTACTGCTTGCCCGAGACAAGCTTCCGTGCTACAGCCTGTAAAAGCTGCGAGCATGTTACATGTTTTTTCCGCTTCTTGAATTTTTTTTTTTTTTTTGTCTTCTTTGAAGCGGTTTCTTTTCGTTTTGATTTATCCTCTTGGTCAACGCTGTTATTTGCTTCTTTCGTTCTGCGTTTTCCACGTTTGCCATAACCAACGTCAGATGGCGCCAAAAAAACGGCGGACGGCGGGCGTTTCTGGCACTCTAGCGCCATCTAGCGAAAGTCTGGCAAAACACGCCGCTGAAAAGCTGTTTGCAGGTTGGCTTTGCTGCGGGGCTGTAAAGCATAGCGGAGAAAGCTGCATGCCGGCGTGTGCTGGCGGAATGTGCGGTGCATTTGCTACCACGAAACGGGGAGGGAGGATAAGGAAGAAAGAAAATTATCGGAATTGCGAAGCGCTACTCATTTTTATGCGCCGTCACGGAATCATTGAAAAAAAAAAGCGTTAAGGTTAATTATGCAAGAAAATTTACTTCTGTTCAAATATTTCTTTTCTTTTCCTAACCTAACAAATTTCAAGTTATACCGCTTCACGTGCTACTTAGCCGTGATCGTCACAGGAAATTGTGTGGATCAACATGTGCCGAGTACATGTTTGCGACATCGTTCCTGTATTTCGCAAGCAACTTTGATACTTCTGAAGTCCTTCCTAACCGTTAGGGGTCCTGCAAAACAAATGCCATTGGCAACTGTTGCGGTGTTCGTCATACATTTGGTTTTCAGCGACATGGTCTACATACAACTTAAACAACCTAAACAATGCATAACACTGCATGCACGTTTGAATGTTTGGTGGAATGTTCTGTAGGTTATTTGTTTGTTTGCTCTGTGCATGTTTGTTTTGTCTGCCGGGCAGGATTTAATTTTTTCTTTAAGTTTTACACCGCCTTCATTTTTTCCGTTGGTGGTATATTTGTTATTGGCTTTCATGATAACAAGCGCGGCTAGATTCCGGACAGAATAATTAGAACATTATTTTCTGTTTCGTTACACCGGGTCTTGACTGCGCTGTTGGTGTACTGATACATCAAGGCATGTTCCTCAATTACCAAAAAAAAAAATGTTTCACTGGCATTCAGCTTTGATTACAGTTACATAATTTTATTAATTTGAGTGTGGCATGCGTTACTAACGTATTTTTGCGTGTGTTTCTTCGAACAAGCGTTGGTTAATTAAAATAATTTTGCTACCATTTGAAAGGATGCCCGAATGAAATAACTTTTCATTCGCATTTCAGTAGCTATCATTTTTTACAACCTTAACATGTCAGATGTATTGTATAGCTGCTATGCTAGCTCTTTTTTGACGAGTAATGCCAACTTCTTTTCAAGCGATAAATCTGGATTAATGTTGCTTTTTTAATGTTTTAATGTTTTCGAGGCCACGTGGGAGACGCAGACCGTCGAGAAACGAGGCTTTGACACAGCGAGTCGCTTATAACTGAAGAATACAGCAATTTTGTTTCAAATTTTGCGTGTTAAGACTCTCCGAAACACAGGACAGCTGAGATTCTTGCTCTGCTTGACTGAACTAAAATTTAACAGAAAAAAAAAAACAGCGCAATCCTGGCTCCTGTACGTTCTTCTCAATTTCTAAGATGGATGCCGCGGATCATACTCCACATGAAGGTGGAGTATACGCGGGTTAGATGCAGCAAGAGTACTTATGCTGATACCAAGGGTAACTAGTATACTACGCGAAAGCATCGCCTAACAAGTGCGGCAGAGTCTTCTCTTTCTTTCAATGCGCCCAATGAACACAGAATCTAGGTTTACACGGCGTCACTGAAGAGACTAGTCACGAGACTTTACAGAAGAATACGGGACTGAAGAAGGCGCAGTAGAGCGAACGTCATCCATCCTATCTCGCCCCGCTAGCCCGCTCATGTGGCTCAGTTTTCACTCTCGCGTTTGGAAATTGATGAGAGTCCGAACACGTTCAGCGATTTGTAGTCCGTAGTCTGTGTTCGCTTAGTTCTGTAGCGCTTCGCGGTGAGCTGTAATACGAAGGTCACCATAGGTAACGCGTTGACTACAGTTGATAACGAATGTTCACAACGCGCTATTGAAGCACCGCCATCGCTGGCCGCGTAATGACCCGCGGTAAAAAGAGTAGCGCAAGCAGCGAACGGCTGTTCGCACTTCACGAAGCAGAAATTAGTATTTCGCTACATATGGTTATTATAGCTGCGCCTTGTCTAAAGGACGCAGCCAGTCCGCATCATCAGCGCACTCTCCCCCAGCAGTTGCTGCGCAACTGCTGGGGGAGAGTGCGCTGCGTTTTGCGTCCGCGGTCGATCACAACCACACTGTTGTCAAGTATCACGCGACGAAGCCGCGAAGACCTTGCCTTCTAATTAACACGCAACACCGATGTTCTTTCAATACAAACCTCGGTCGATTTGCCGAACGCTTAAAAATTCGGAAAATTAGATGGTATCTTACTGTTAACCGACGTACGTTAACATGAACATCGCCGCCCGCTTTCCGTGAAGTTTGCCTGCAGTTTTCTGGACGTGGCCTCGAAAATAAATCTATTTATCCGTGATGAAATTTGACAGAATGTCAATTTATGCCAGAAAGAACTAGTGTACGTGTAGTACCTCGCTAAAACACTAAGGTCCTAATATAAAACTCAAACACGGTTGCGCAAACAAATCAGAATGCTACATGTTTCCGGTGCAACCATCGCGTATTTGAATTTATGCAATTATTTTTGCTGGGGTATCATTTGTTTGCTTATCGTTTGCTTTTTCTACTAGTTCTGAGCAAGTGCTTTTCGGTTACTGATTCCATTTATGCCCTCTTTTCCGCCTTTTCTTTATTGTGTGATACATGTCGCTCTTTTTTACGAAGCACAGCTCGCAGATTATTTCCATTACTCACCGTAATACATCCCACAATCCCCCTTAAGCTCGAATTTCTCTTCAGGCGAATACGTGTAGTACACTACAACGCATAACATTTTTTTTTTTTGCGACCGCGCAATGAGTTGCATTGTCAAATAAACTGCTATGTGGTATGCTTCATTCGTTCTGCCTACCGCGCGGAACAAAGCGTCGAAGAAAATGTTTCAAGATACGCATATTTAAGTGGTCATTTTTTTTTCTCTCGCTCCGAATTATTGGTTGGTGCATTCTGCTGAGAAATATTCAAGCGTATGTCTCTGTTATCTACATGTGAGTGGAACAGTTTTAACAAAAATTTAACTAAGGAATGTTGAAATATATTAGCTATAATTTATATCTTTAGCTTTTGTAGATGCTTTAGCTTTTGCAGCTTCTTTTGTACTAACTAGAAATTACTGCGCAGTATCTGCAACATAGAGGTCGTAGGTTAAACCTGCTAAGTTGGGTGTATCGCTTCTGAGCTAACTGAAAACACGTATTCATCTTGAGATAATTCCTCGCTGTTTAAAATTGGCAAGTGCTAGCCGAATCGTCTTTAATTTATGTGGTCACCCAATTGGAGTCTCCAACTTCCATCATGCTGTGACAGCGGCTGCATTCTTTTCAAGGCTGTTCTAACCTTGGCACAACCAAGGGTTCTGACGCGTGCACGCCGCTTACGTCGAAAGTGTGCATTCGAGAGACGTTGCTGCAGCCCCGCGTGGCTGTCAGCGCGCCGTCAGGGTTCCGGGCGGGGTGTGCTTCGCAGGAGGACATGACAGACCAGAACGTCATGGAGACGTACATGGGCGAGTGGAAGAACGACCGACGCTCGGGCTACGGCATCGCCGAGCGCTCGGACGGCCTCAAGTACGAGGGCGAGTGGTACAACAACAAGAAGTACGGCTACGGCGTCACCACCTTCAAGGACGGCGCCCGGGAAGAGGGCAAGTACAAGAACAACCTGCTGGTCACGTCGGGCAAGAAGAAGCACCTGTTCTTGCTGCGCTCGGCCAAGTTCCGCGAGCGAGTGGAGGCCGCCGTCGCGGCCGCGCTGCGGGCCTCGCAGATCGCGCTGCAGAAAGCCGACATCGCCATCTCCAGGTGAGTCGGTGGCCGCAGTGTGTGTCGCGCGTGCGGCGAAAGTCGAGCGGTATTAAGCATTAAGTCCCAGTCACCGAGAGTTCCGGCGCGCCTATGGCACGTTGTGGAACGCTTGCGAATAGGCTAATGAAGTAAACACCAAAACGCTAACTTATTAATGGGAGACCAATGTCAGAACCCAGCAGAAACCGATGGTCATTGGAATCCTACAGTATCTTGCACAAGGTAACGTTCCGCGAAAACCGCAGCCAGGTGCGCACGTCAAATCCGTAGAAAGTATCTGCGGCTTCACGAAGTCACCCCTGATGAATGAGTCGGAACGCGTCTCTGAGATGTTAAGCTCTGTTAAAGAAAAAAAGACCTATTTGGTTGATGTGCACACCACCAGTTACTTCTAGTATCTCCCAAAGTGTCTGATTTCGGTCGAATATACTTCGGTGAAACATGCATATCACAGGCGGGGCGGCGCGTATACATAGAGACAAACAGAAAAGGTAGTATTTTGTCAACGTAGACGCACTGCTTGCATACCTGCTCACTGCAGTACGTCGTCTTGCGGAATTTCAGTGAAGGAACGCTGGACAAACAGCACAAAAGATACAATCACGTGGTGGAGCAGGCGACCGGGTACTTTCCCGTGCCTATCCCTGACCAAGGCAGCCGGAAACTAAAGCCCCCCCCCCTACACGTTTTCGCGTGCGGTGGCGCGTGGATGGAGGTGCTTTACTGGAAACCAGCGTCGCTTGACTGCAGCACTGAGTTATGGGCTTTATGCAAATGCAGGATAAAACACAGGAGAGATATATCGGATATGGGGACTTAGGAGAAGTGGAAACGAACAAGCGGTGAGCCTCACTCCTGCTCCAACGTCTCGAAAAAGGAGTTTTTTTTTTCTTCTGTGTCTTGACCAACGCAAGCGCTGGTCGAAACTCGCGCTTGTTGCGAAGCTGCGGTCCTGTTAATTTCTAGTTCTAACTTTACGAGACATGGCAAAGAGCGACAGCTGCACCCATGCCAAAAATTAGACTGAACTAGTTCCGCTGTTCTAACTGCCATTACGTTCGTCCTATGTGAAAAAATGATGCTTAATGTCTGCTTAATCATGCACAGTCATGCTTCAGCGCATGACTGTGCGACTATGACGCCGCTCACGAAAAAAAAAAGATTGTGCAGGTCCAACGCAGACGTTTGAATCGCTCTGAATCGAATCTTTTGTGAAGCGATTGCTCAAATGCTGTATAAAACTAAATGCGGTGAGTACAATTGCATTCATTTTCATCGATGCGACATGTAATCTCATGCAGTGCTTATTTTTATCCATCGTAGCGGCGGCCACAACTTTACTGTGATGCCACGTTTATGTTTATACGCTATACCGTCCACCATCTAAGTCGAAATGCAAGCAGCAGTTCATGCGAATGCACACTGTGAGACGTCGATGCCGTGATGTCCCGAGGACGAAAGGGATGTTTGTCGAGGGAAGAGTGGTGAGGAGATATGTATGCCGAGAGGATTATGCGACGCGAAAGACAGGGGTGAGGTGGACTATTTCTTTTCCCGTTTCCGCCTTGCGTCGGTGGCCTAATGTAAACTGCTGGTGCTCGCGCACATGTCCTCGCGCGGAGGTGATACGCAACGCGAGGCACTCGCCTTTTCGGCAAGGCAGCAACAGCCACGGTCAGGCAAGTCCAGAAGGGTTCGGTAAGGAAGCTTCCCTTAAATACAAACCCTCCCAGCTTTAACTGGGTTCCGAACCAGTGGAGCTGGAACGCTAATAAGAGCTATCGCTACGCTTGTCCTCGCGTGTTCGCCATATTGAAGCTATACCAATAATGAATACATTGTTGCGCCAAAAAGGAAAATAAGGACTTAGGAGGGAGAGTGTGGAACGACAGATATACTCTCCCTCCTAAGTCTTTATTTTCATTTTTGGTGCAACAATGTATTCATTATATCCCGACCAACTCGCCCAGCAACAAGTTCTACTCGACTGAAGCTATACCATTTAGCGTGGTTTCAGGAGAAGACGCGACCGAGTGACATTGGTCAAACGAAAGGGAGAGACTGACGAACACTTGCAGCCGCTTAGTTTTTGTTTGCTCCCGATCTAGGCCATTCTCGGCGAGGCATTGTCTCGGCAGGTACGAATTCCTTTGCTCCTGGTACTTTGTGCATAACGGCCCACTTTCCCCTCTGCATTGACGCCTGTCGACATTTCTGCAGGACGGCAACGGCAAGGGGCAAGGCTGAGCAGGCAGATGTTGCAGCCCTGCATGCCAAGGACGATGCAGAGGTGGCACGCAGCGTATCCAAGCAGTTCGCTCCCGAGCTTTACACACCAGGTAAGCGGTGTCGACAGTGTCTTGCAATGCCAGTCCGTTAGACGCTGGCGGTTTTCCTATCAGCATCTAACGTTCGTGAGGTCGTTGATAGATTCATGCGTTCAGATGAGCAATAGATTAAGTACGAAGTACAGTAGAAAAAACAACCACAATTTGACTTCTAATTGAAATGCCACAATAGATTGCTATATGCTTCAAATGCTGCTAAGCCCTCGCTAGCCTTGTCTGTACACACTATAGTACGCTACGACCTGATCAGCGTGAACTAGCGTGCACCAAGAATGAGCAGCAGTCCGGAGTCTAGGCCGAAACTCGCAAAGCTTTTTACTCACAAGAACTGGTTGTCGCTGGCCGGTCGTCTTCATTAATGTGTTCGGTGTAACATTAGCCAGCGTGTGTTCATACGAATCTCTCCAACGTACGAACTGTGCAGTGGTATGAGCGAACGACTCCCTTTTGAGCAAATGTTTGCGCAACACAAGCCATATCACGTTAGTGTATTCGCGAAGCAAAAGAACGCCATGAGAGCTCCCTTGTTATGCTTACCACCGCAAACACGCGCACTTTGGTTGTCGCGCGATGCGAGAACGGTGACGAAGCTCCAATATCTTGCGCACAGTGCAAGAAATAGCATAATTCAGGTCTCAACTCTAAAATGTTAGCAGAACAGACATTCCAGCGAGGACATTTTTAAGGTATATGACGAGACCTCTCTTACGAGCCGTAACCGAGTCGTCGACAGTGCACTGGTAAACTTCTTTACAATGTGATATGCGTATATAGGTGTTATTTTTTTTAACACGACAGAATGCTTTTTAGGGCACTGCCGGTGAGATCTCTTGTGATATCACATGGGTTTGATTCACAACATATTTGTGTTTTTCAGCGTACAGAAAGAGTCCAAGAGATTTATTTACTTTACTAGCATGCCGCCTGTGCCGCGTTTGCAAGAAGTTCTGAATATGTTGTACTTGTGATTTTTTTTATTTTTTTAGGTATTGTGGGACTCACATTCTTCAACAAGGTGATTTTAAGCTGTGCTTGCGCTGTTTGAAAACAGATTTGAACAAAAGGAAAGCTGCACAGCCTTTCACAGTTACGGTTATACTATAAGCGGACAACAGCAATTTTCTGGGCGGCTCCGCGCATTTCAAACTGACCGGGAAAGTATGCGTGCTGTAAGGGGCAATTAGCTTACACTGCTGATACTGAAGATCACCTTCGCAGTGCTGATTTCTCAGTGCAGTTTCACATTAGCTTGAAACAAATCGTTCTCAGTAAATATTAGGTATATCTGAGCTATGCCTTTTATAAACGCTACATCTCCCTAGAAAGACACCTTTCTCTTGAAATTTCACGGTAGATTTGCTATTTAGGCTAGTAGAGAAAGAAAATGTGTAGTGCACGGTATATTCCTAATCAATCTAAGCAAAGGGCGTAAGGCTGCTGTAATATAAGTTAGTTTGCCTCACAACTTCAATAGGAACAACTGCTTTCCTTGTTGACGTACATTATGTTACACTCTTTTGATTTATAGTTAGCAGAGAAGTGAAAATACTGGATTACTCTCTTCGCATAAAAACGTTAAAGTATTGTCACCTTACACAGCAGCTGAAGAAACGCGTAATTTTTTTTTTCATTGTGACATCTTTTTCTAGCAGGCGATTAGGGTAGCAGACAAGGAGACGAGTAGACGACAGCCCTGGCGACAGGTATTGATAGGATTGGATTGACCGGCAGTTTGTCGGAATCAAACCTGAACATAGTAGCGCCAATCACTTCTTTTTTTTTTTACCTTGTCTTTTTTTGTTATGTTCGCGACATCTTTTCCTACTATGATATAAAAGAACGTTGCTTGCTCTTGAAAAACACGCAACACAGTGTGGGATCGTTCAATCGCTGGTCTGTTAGCGATGCCTCACCCCCTACCTATTCTCGTTCGCGTCTTCAACTCCTCTATTCCTTGCTCGTTTTGTTTCGTGTTCCGAGGAATATTGCCGATGTGTCGTTGTTTACGGCGCGCCGACGGCAAATAGACTCCTTCCTCGTCTTTCTTCTTCTTTTGCGTAGGCCTCGCTTAAACGACTAGTGACATATGTTTTCTAGATTGTAGTAACTTTTCCAAGTGCTTCTCGCACGCAGAATGGTCCGACATGGCAAATATGCGCAGGTAGGGAAACGCTTATACTTTAACGATCTACTAAAGCTGTCTCGAAATGCCATACATAGACGCTATCACGGCGCCATTACACAAGAATATTTTGCCGAGCAGTAAGGTGTTATGTATGGTGTTGTTGCCAATAAAAAAAAAAATACTGGAATGCTGCACGAGCTTCTTGTGCCTGCGCTCGCGTGTGGCATCCGCAGCGGTCGCAGGAACGGAGCGGAGCACGTTTATCGTGATGTCATGACGCATCCACCTCCAGGGCACGGAAATCGAACCTGATAGTTTCGCCATGTACTTGCATCCTGTGTGTCAACGTCAGATGCTCGACCCCTGCTTCGGATGTGTCCTGGAACGCGGGCGACCAGACTTAAGAATTTACGAAAGGCTACGACCGCTGGCTGATGCACAATAAGTTTGAAGAGATACTGTTGCAGTTCTTGCACGATCAATAGTTGGAAACTTTTATTTAACCTTCTGTTGTTATTTATGCCTCGAGGCAAATTCTTCCGGTTTAAAAATGTTGTAGTAGATTATTCAGGGCACTCTGGCACTCACCAATGTTTTTTCTATGGTTTAGAAGGTTACGACCTTCATTCAAAGCAACAAATGGCAAGTAGAAAATGTCATGCCAGCACTCCTTTAACTTTCCCTATCTCTACGCGGTAGAAGAGTGTCGACCACCAGCTTTTAAAGTATTGTTTGTAAAAGGATGACTGGTCTACTTCCATGCTCTGGCAAATCAGTTAAGTGAGTCGCTTCAACGGCATTTAAATACATTGTTGGTATATTGAATACCCGAATTATTCGTCGCGTGGCTGCTTATAGAGTCACTTCATTTATTTTATTTTGAGCCTTTTTGTTAAAGCCCTAAAATTTTACTCGAATCACGCCTTTAGAGATGAATTATCTGCCCAGGTGGACATAATTTGCATAAGAAACGAAAGCAATTCAACGTCACGCCAAGGACCTAAAATGACGTCCTCTGACAACGGTTGGCTGTCGAAGCACGCAAACTCATTAGTCAACTTCTGTCGCTCCTCCTCGTAGTGTGTGTGACGTAGAAGTTCTGCGGAAACCCGCAAGGTGGAGAGAAGTAATGAATAAAGCGAAAATCAGACATCCACCCGTTGGTAGCAATTGCTACAAAGGAAACCCATACGGGATCCTCGAAAGAAAAGCCTCAGAGTTGAAGAAAAATTCGTCCTGGTCCGGGACTCGAACCCGGGACCACCGCCTTTCCGGGGCAGCCGCTCTACCATGTGAGCTAGCCAAGCGGCTAGCATATGGCAGGGCGAAGTCGAATTTGTCGACAACACGAAGCAAAGCAAAGTGATTGACGTAGTAGTTCTGCGGAAACCCGCAAGGTGGAGAGAAGTAATGAATATAGCGAAAATCAGACATCCACCCGTTGGTAGCAATTGCTACAAAGGAAACCCATAAGCGCGCGCGCGCACGTGTGTGCGCGCACGTGTGTGCGCGCACGTGTGTGCGCGCGCGTGTGTGCGCGCGCGTGTGTGCGTGCGCGTGTGTGCGTGCGCGTGCGTGCGCGTGTGCGCGTGCGTGTGCGTGTGTATGTAAAATGTATGCCACAGAGCAGATATAGTCTCGCGCACATGGCATAGCTCGCATTCTGGAGACTCGGTGCGTCACATCAGAGAGCTGTGGGCAGATAGCCACCCTTCGCGGCGCCGCATGCGTAATCAGGTAAATTGAACGAATAATTTGACGCCAGTTATTTATTTATTTATTTATTTATTTATTTATTTATTTATTTATTTATTTGAGTACCCTAAGGGCCCATTAGGGCATTACATAGGGGGGGACGAAAAAGTTCAAGCATGAGTGAAATCTGTACAATGTAAATATATGAAGGCATTAGGAACGATATACCATAAAAAACATCTAGCAGAAGCGAACAAAAAAAGAAAGAAAGAAAGAAAAGGGTAACGAAATTTATACAATGTTTAGTAGTGTGAAACACGCATAAGAACCTAAAATGTGATGCGAACAATCAGTACCCATCGGAACACGAGTTTAAGGATACAATCAAACAAACATTTAGGTAAACAGCCTACACAGATACATAGCAGATGAAACGGAATGAATTTTACACAATGCCAAGCACTTGAAAACGCTGTTTAAGTAAATATTCAAGAAAATGTGGGTTCTGACAGGTTGACACACTCTAAAAAGGTTAGCAGTGCTGCATGAAATGATGATGATTCCGTAAGCGAGACAATGTTTGCAGGTAGCGAGTTCCATTCGGCAATAGATAAAACTAGAGGCGAATTTTGATAAGCGTTAGTCCTGGCAAATATAGGTTTTACTTTATGAACATGGTCTGTGCGGGTAGAGATGTGGGGAGCGGGAAGAATATGGGCTCGAGCGAATGCAGTGTTGCTGTGGTAAAGGCTATGGAAGAAGGTCAACCGTGATCATTTCCTGCGCATGTCAAGTGAAGGGAGATTAAGTAATTTCTTTAAGGCGGACACACTTTGATATCGCGAGTATGAAGTTAAGATGAACCGCGCAGCTTTATTTTGAACTGATTTGAGTAGGTTCGTGAGATTAGACTGATGGGGGTGCCAAATTATTGACGCATATTCTAAAGAAGGCCTGATAAGAGAACTGTATGCTCGAAGTCTGGTATCTGTGTTAGCAAGGTGTAAGTGACGTTTCAGGTAACCAAGTTTTTTGCATGCTTTTGTGGTGATGTGTTCAATGTGAGCATTCCAGCTTAAATTGGAGGTAAACAGGACACCCAAGTACTTGATTGAAGATACTGAGTCAACAGTAATACCGCGTATTGCATATTGGTCAGAGGTAGGTCGAGGTATCGAAGCAAATTTTACGTGTTTAGTTTTGGCTATGTTAATTTCCATCTGCCATGTGTCACACCAGTCAGTTAGTTTTGTTAAATCAGACTGCAATACAGAGATGTCGGCAGGGCAGCTTATTTCATTATATAAGACGCAGTCATCTGCGAAGAGACGTATTTGTGAGGTAATATTAGTTGCGATGTCATTTATGTATATTAAAAATAGCAGTGGCCCAAGGACGGATCCTTGAGGAACTCCCGAAGTGACGTGAGTGCAGTTAGAAAAACAGTTGTTGAGACTGATTACTTGAAATCGGTTCGTTAGGAACTCCTCAATCCATCGCGTCGTGTTGTAGTTAAGCTGTAGGTTTCTAACTTTCAGTTTTAGTCGATTATGAGGTACTCGGTCGAAAGCTTTAGAAAAGTCAATAAAAATGGCGTCTGTACTAATCAATCTGTGCAAAGAAATGTGAATATCTGTTACAAGTTCATAAAGTTGCGTCTGACATGAGCGATTTTGGCGAAAGCCATGTTGGTTATTGAGGAGCAGGTTATTATCGTTAAGATAGGCTATAATGTGAGAGTATAGGATGTGTTCCAGTAATTTGCAGCAGATAGATGTCAGTGATATAGGTCTGTAATTATTAGGGTCTGCTGTATTACCAGATTTAAATACCGGTATCACTAATGCTGTTTTCCAATCTTCCGGTAGGCACCCTGTAGCTAGGGGTGGGCAAATATTCCAAGTGTGGAATGTGCATCGAATACTTCACACTAACTATTCGTATTCGAAGGGAAACCAAAAGAAACTGTTTCGGCATTTTCGAATATTTCAAAACTCACCTACGAAATATTTCGCAACAACCGAATCTTAAAGTCTGGTTACTGTTCTGCATCTGCTAAACAAAGTATCGCTAATTATCAGGAGTGAATAGCGAAATGTTTCGAAGCAATGCAGAAACAAAATGGGTGATGCAAGCTTTGTTTTGGGTTTCGCGGCGAAAGCCTATATGAGAGCCTGCCATTTTTCTTGTAGTCTGCCATTTAGTGTTTTTGGAAGTCTAGCCATGTAGCAGCTTCATCTTTTACGCTACAATCTTTGGTGGTTTCTTTTCAACAGCATCTATTACATGCGTCTACGGCACACAAGCCCTTAGGAACATTTCTATTCTTTTTTCACAACTTCTGGTATTTTTTTCGGCAACCATTTATTTGGCGTTTTGGAAAGCTAGTCATACAGCAGCCATCCTGTTTTAGAAGGCTTTCTTGCAACGAAGCTCTAAATTTGTTGTAAGGCTACTTGAGCAGTTTTTCTTTTTTTTGACAATTAGTGATCATGCGTTTAAACAATCCTTTGTTCTTTATCGTTAGCTGTCCTTTCTTGCGCTGTTCAGTACAGGAGCGTTACCTAATTACACAAAAATAAATATTCTTGCTGTAAATGCATGTGTCTCCGTATGCCTATTCGATTATTCGATTCAATATTGGATACTCACTATTCACATTCGAAAAAGTTTACATTGGCCCACCTCTAGGAGAAACACGTCAACAGATTTCTATGGCGATTGCCTAGAGCCTGTCAATATAAAATGTGCCGCAGATTTACTAACTACTAACTTAATTATTGTAATTAATTCGATTGGTAAATGAATTGCTTTGTTTTTCTTGCAAATGATGCCCGCCTGGGCAGATAATTCATTCTTAGTGACGTAATTTGCGTAAACTTTTTAGACTTAAATAAAAAAGTGCTCGAAGCAAAAAAAGAAGAAAAAGGAGCGCACTATATTGGAGACGCACATTGGGCTACCCACGCTCTTTCAGGTTCATCATTTTAATAAACTTTGACATTTTGCCCAAACAACTTATGTTCGTTCGCATTTGAAGAACCTACTGCTCTCACATACGCGGCGCATGCCCGACGACAAGACTTACGTGACTGACACTGATATTATTAATGGCACTTGGACTGCTCGAAGCTCGCTATAAGATGCCATGTAGCGAGGCATTTGAATAAAGTGTCGAAGAAGGCGTGCAACACGCGTAGAATAAAGTTCAAGGGAAAATGACGAGCTTAAAAATACGGCGCTCGCAAAGAGGCCGATTGTAATGGCTCTATGCGGACACCCCTTTTTTTTTTTTTTACGATATATGGAAAAAAGGAACTTTGGCCTTGTTCTGCGACAACGTCGAGAGAAGATGTAACCCTGTTATATTTCTAACTAATCTAACCCTGTCAGCGACCACGTAGCGTTTCACTGCTAAGCACGATGTCGCAGGCTTGCTTTTCCGGCTGTCACATTCCAGTGTGGACGGGGTTGGCGAAAACGCAATGCGGCAAGCGCCGAAATCGAGGCAGCGCACCCCGGCAGTGAACTCGCCGCGTTCACCTCATCGTAGAATTTGGCCGCGACTCGTCGCAACCGCGCTCCTGGGCTCCAGCAGGCTTATACCGGCTGTATCGGCGACCACTTTCAAATTAAAAAAAAAAAATAAATAACTGCCTGTGGCGGGTAGCACAACTATAGTAGATGAGCTGGTCTACTCGAAGAGGCGGACATGCACATACACACACACACAAATAAAATGGAATTCATAATCGACTAATTAACGAAAATCCACGGGTTAACTAATTACCCTGTGGCACGTACTCCAATTTGCATATTCTAGCGGGTGAGACTGCAAGGCCTATCCACTTGAAGAGAAGTGTATGGATGACACCATTTACGAGATATGCCTAGTTTCTGAACTTAGTTTCTTAGTATACTTAGTATACTGAACTGCTACTTAGTTTCTGAACAAAATTGCTTTTTATACAATGAAACACAAAAGTAAGTGCAACGCCAACGCATTTCTCCGGAAAGTTCGGGAATTAATATCTCGGAACTGGTGTCATCCTGAGAATTCGTTCTGAGTGAATCCTCCTTGCGAACTTTCCGGCTAGAATGCGTCAATTGCAATATGTGCCATAATGTTTTTAGTTAAAAAACTGAATTAGTGAATTTTTTAATTAGTCGATTATACATTTCAATTTTGGAGCAAGTAATGTCCGCCTTTTGGAGTAGACCAGCTCACACACTAGAATTATGCTACTTGCCACAGGCAATTAAAAAAAAATCTGAAAGTGTTCGCTGAAACACCCCGTATAGCCTCCTGTGACCTCTTGTACATTATATTGCGCATTACCTTCAATCCTTTTCAAATACAACTAGGAAGCGATTAGTAACATATTCACCCTTGATACGATGTCAGATGCATGCGCAACTGTGTGAAGGCGGTTTAATCGTACTCTTGCCCCCAGATTTCGAAAAAATTGGTGCGAATTTGATGCAGACAGTTGTGTTGTCACAGACTATGAAAAATAACCGCGTAAGTACGTTGCGAGTACCGTCAAGTGACCAAAAAAATCTTGGATGCAGCGCCAGTATGGCAACCAGCCACATGACGTTATCTTAATCTCTACGTTTATGCAAAGGAAAGCCGTTTTTACCACGTGAAATATCAGGAGATGGTTGCTTTTTTTATTCATTTACACTGAGAAACTGACGGGCAGTAAAAAGTGCAGCAGATCCAATGACTCCGAATCTACATACAGCGAAACTTTGTGTGAATGCATAAAGAGCCGAAACACGAGCTCGTGTTTATTGAATGTCCGCACAGAGTGATGCGGAAGGCTTTATCGAGGCATTGTAGAGAAGCTAATGCAATGCCTCTGCCACGGATGCGCGGGCGCCATCTGGCGTCGGTGCAAGGAATCCAGCAGCGTGCGCGGTGCGTGTACTCAATTGTGATTGGTTGGCCTATTCGGCTAGGGAACAGCCAGGCCGCAGCACCCAGCTTCGCTCCGAAAAGAAAAATAAGGGGGTGTTCACATGTTCGTGACGCACCATGGTCATTCCATGCCAAACGTAGCAGCCAAAAACTCGGCCCTAGCCGATGTCCTGAAAAAAAAAAAAAAATTAGTTTAATGAAATGCATTCACAACATATTTTGTGCGAAAAAAAAAGTTTGTTTGCCTGAGGTTCAATTAATTTTACCCTTAGAGCAAGACATATTGCAATAATATATATATATATATATATATATATATATATATATATATATATATATATATATATATTATACAAATGAATCTTCGTTAACTGAAAGCGGAAATTTCGCTTGAATTCCTTTAAAAGAATGGTGCTTTATTATGCACTTTTCTTTGTAGGCCCCGAGTTTATTTTAAATCTATTTATAACGTGGGCATAAACGCCAATTCGGGGCATTTTTGACATTCTTTATAAGACTTTCGATTTATCCACAGTTGTTTTATTAACTATTCCTGGCAGCGCTGTGTCTAAATAATCGGCAAACATATTTTGACATGCAACAACGAAATAGTGGAGAGAAATGATACTAAAATTGAAAAACATTTCGGCTGTAAATTCCACATCGAGGTAGGTCCTCCTAAAAATATAAAAGGCGGCGTGTTTCATACCGACGCCTGACAATTTGTTTCAGAAAGTTTAATCAGAGTAATTTTTGTTTTAGGCCAAGTGGAGGAGGAATAAACGTTTATTGTGCGAAACAGCGAGAAAGTGCTCTTTCTTCGCCTATAGGCAGGCGGCTCTCTCAGTCCAGAAAGCCGTTGGTTAATGCCGCGGCCCGTGCCCAGTCCACCAGAGGTAAAAAAAAATTAAGTTCTGTCCCTACTCCATGCGGGGCCGTTGACCAGCAGTGCGCCTTTACTGCAATACACGCCTCAAGGTGGCAGGAAGCTTCACGTACGGAGCGCGTTTTTCTCAGGAAGGCGTTGCATAATTGGTTGAGGATGCCTTGGCTTCGTCTATTTAGCCACCTCCAACTCCTTTGTCGACAAACAGTAATTAAGTCAGTCCGGATTTGAAAGTTTGTTGTCTTACATAGCGAACAACTAGCCAACTAGTTCCGGGAGCAAGAAGTTATTACTAAAAAGAATCGGCGCCCACCGTGGCAGAGGAAATTGTCGCTATGGGTTATGCTGAAAATTGATACTTCAGTGTTCAGGATACTCCACAGTCTTTTCTTTGAATCAACGAATAGGCCGCCGTCAGTACAACCGTCGTCTACTTCAGTTCGGATGAAAGCAGCGATGCCATCTGTGTTAAATCATCTGTCACCATTACAGAGTGCCTAGAACACGTCACAAAATATCTGTTAGCGTTCCAAGCGGAATTTCTCAGGATTTTCAGTTTCCCGGATTTTCAGCTTCTCTACATCGTTTTGTAGAGTTCTTTCCCAAGCCGGAACATCGCAAGAATTTTATTTTTACATATATACGTACACGCAGAGCAAGGTCTCACTACAAAAAGTGCTAGGGGTATCTTCGCATTGAGGAAGATGCATCAGCAAATTGCTTCGGTAGGTCGATTGAACAAAGTGAAACCCTGTATTCCTAGCGTACACGTGTGTGTACGTTCATATTTTTTTAAATAAATGAGGTTCATTGAAGGAGGTTTACCTTTTAGAGCGCAGCTCCTAGGCGCCCGTTCCTATCTTGAGCATCGGCCACGGCGTCAGCCATAGCCTCGGCTTTGGCGTAACTGGCAGAACCAACAGGCGGAGCGCAGCGGGGGATGAAAGCCGCCGATAGCGAAGAGAGCGCGAGGAGGAAAGCGGAGGAGGAGAGTATGGCGACAGGGAGAAGAGGAAAGCGTAGTGCCGCGCGAGACGGGCTCCACGGCGGCGACCCGCTACAAGATGGTCCTATAGTAGCGTGCGCCGTCACCCGGTTGCCGATGACGTCATTACTAAGGCATGCGGCGAGCGCGTCCACCGATACCATATATGGAAACAAAGCGCTGGCATGCGCTGCTTCGCCTGCGCCGCCGCCGTTGAAGAATTTGCTGCGCGCGAGCCATGCGTTCCCGTGTTCACGCTTTCTTTCTAAACAGTGAGCGACGCAACCGGTGGAATTCAAGACACCTAAAGAGCTGCGCTAAAATTTCGCATTACATAGTATCGTAATCGTCGGTAAATTTTCTTTTCTGTATCATTTGGCATCTTCTAATAGGAAGTCAATCATTAAATATCTCCTTCGACTACGAAGAGCATGGGCTACAAGGGCGTAACATCACTAATTCCCCAGCTACCCAAGTTGACGGAAAATAGGTTAAATACAAGCGGACAAACCGCGAAATGGGTCAAGTTCCCGAAGAATGCTAATCGCATTCAAGGTCAAACCAGTGCCATGCTACGAAAGAGCTGCGTAAGTCACAGGTACACGACTATTCCACTCCTTCCACCAATAGTCACTCTCCGTGAATTGTGTGGGGCTGACTTCGTGGTCATGGACAGAGGAGTTGGACGTTGTTGAATAAACGGTGGCACACCAGTCTCAAGCAATTTTTCATCGCCCTTTTGCTAAAAAACGCGCTTAGTGCACAAACTTTCTCGCCTCCTCGAGGTGCGTATTGTTGTGAAGACGCACGGCTGGCTGCTCAACGGCGCCTTTCGGAGTAGGGACTGAAATTGAAATTGTTTTTCTCGCCTAAAACGCAGAAATTACTCTCATTAAACTTTTCGACAAATTTTTAGGTGCCCTTCTATGAAACACAGAAATCTTCATATTTTTAGGTTGTCCACCTCAAGGAAAAATTCACAGCGGTAAACGTGACACTAATGCAACTGTTGTACATTTGGGACCATTGTTCTCGAACATATCGTAGTTGTCGCTAGCTAAAATATTTTAGCTGACTATTTGGACACAAGACTGCCAGGAATATTTGACAAAACAACTACGGATAAATCTAAATGTGTATAGAAAATCTCAGAATTTGCCCTAAATTGGTCTTTCTGCCTGCATTATTAATATGCTAAAAATAAAGTCGGGTCCAACAAAGGAGAGTGCATAGTAAAGTTCAATTTAAATATCCGCTTTCCTTAAATTAGGATTCAAGAATTTTTCTTTTTCTTTTACCATGTACGTCATGTTTTCCTGCCTTTGTCTGCTTGAGCGTCATTTGAATCACAATTCAAATGGTGCTCACGCAGCCAACTATTTTTTTTTCACCCAAAATATTTTGTTAGTGCATTTCTATAGGCCCAATAAGTGCCGACAATTTTTTATAGAGAAATCGGAGAGGGTCAAGTTTTCGCCTCGTGCGTTTGGCGCAGTATGACCCACTAGTCAGTAATGAAAATCCACTTCAAAACTGATTATATCCCTGGCTGTCATCAAGTCTCAGGAGCATATCTCTAATTTTGGGTTTGGTGCTGTGACTGGCACTTGGCGCTATATGAGGACAGCGATTTCGGAACATCTTTTTGGTCGCTTCGAGACACGTTGTTGCAACAAGCAGTCTTCCAACATTATAATACCCTTAAATTTGAATAGTGCAATAAGTTTGAATAGTGCGGTTTGATGTCCCGAAATTACACAGTGGGTTACGAGCTGGACGCCGTAGTGGAGGGCTCCGGATTAAATTTCACCACCTGGGGATTTTTGACGGCTGGGTGTCGAACCCGCGCCCTCGTGCTCAGCATCGCAACGCCATTTTGACTGAGCCACTGCGGCGTGTTTTTAAAACACTTGAACATTCCAATCGACACCGAAGCTTCTTAGTTGTTTTTTTTTCCTCTGCGTAAAACAAATGCCTCCTAATTTTGAGTTTCCATGCTTGAAACGTCGCATGCAATTTGGGACGGTTTTTCGGACAGTGAAGCTTATGTATCGACGTGATTCTATATTTGTAGAATCTATTCTGGGCCACTATATCCACCCTACGACGCTGAACTGTGTGCTCCGCGAACTAGTCTCAGCCACTTGAAAGACAAACCGATCTTAGAGGAAAACATCCTAGAACCTTGGTTCATGCACTCCAACATGCACAAGGCCGCAAAAGTATTATTGCGCTTCTTGATGGCGACTGGCCTGTACGAACGCTTGTTTCTGACAGTGAACTGAAGTTTTTTTCAGACTGATTGTCTCTTTATTATTATTGCTATCTTCACTTTTTCTTATTTATCTGTCCACTTGTACTACTCCTCCACTGTTGGGTAGCGAATTGGGCACAACCTTGGTTTATTCGTCTCTCTCTCTCTCTCTCTCTCTATTTTTCTGGACATCTTTTTTCATTAGTGGCCTGTGTGATAAGTTATGCCCGAGAAACAGGACTTTCCGATAGAAAGCGTGCTTTCGGTGACATCGCGGCCGCTAGGCGCGTTGGTTGTTCATGCCCCTTATTCCTAGACTTGAATACTCAGTGAACTGTGGACTCCTTTTCATCAGGACTATGGGAAATTCCAAAAAAACTAGAAATTAGTTGGAACCTTAAGGGTTTTGTACGCGTCTATTATTACTCTGCCGACCTTTCTCGTTGAAGGTTTTATATTAAATCTAGTCTTGTTGTTAAGTACAACAACCAAACACTGATAATCGCCGTTGTTACGAAATGCAAATAATTCCCTATATGAAACAACGCGTACGACGAAAGGATAAGGATGATGTCACGACGTTTCTAAGGCACACCCACTTGTTTCCGATCGCTTCATAAAGGTTATATTCCACGCACATTGTGACATCACGTGCCCCGCATTATCTAGAAGAGCGGGGCCACTGCTTCGCCGGCTTCTTCGCGCGACGCCAAGGACTCGTTGTGCCCGGTCTTCTCGGTGTGACGCAAGGTGTTTGCTCGCCGCGGCTGGGCGCCCCTGGTTCTGTCGATGTTGCCAGCGGCCGACCCAGCAGCAGTGCTCTGGGGATCACCTTCGCCTGCAGCGGGTAGAGGGAGAGCGCGGGGAGGCGCGCTTCTTCGGCAAAGTTTGCCCCGTCAAGGCAGAGGTGAAATATCGAATGTTTGTCGCGCCGGCGCCGGGGTGGCTCCGCGGAACGCTTCTTTCGGCTTGAACCTTTATTATCGTGATCGTAAATCCGAACGAGAGTCCTCCGCGTGCGTTTCGTGTCTCCAGCGCAGCCGCCTCCTCCCACTGCTCGCGGAAAAGCTCACTGCCGAATACCTCGGCTATCGAGGCTGTACACGACAAACAACGACTTTTGTTCGTCTCCGCTCGGGGCATAAATTGCGCGGTGACATCTTGCGGCACGCTTTACTGCGCGGCTATAGTTGTTTGCCCGTCCGTCCACTCAGGTCGAGCGCGACAGTGGACGCCGCGTGCTGCGATTGTCACATTCGTGCGCTCACTTGATTCGGTTGCGGGCTTGTTGACTATACCTTGCGAACTATGCGATGGCTCATCAGGCTGCTACATTTCCATTGAACTATGCTTACCGACTTGAACCTGGAATCTGCTGTCATGAAGCCACAGGTTACAACGACGGTTCCACTGCCTCCTATCTCAAGCTTGCATTTCCCGTTCCTTTTTTATTTTCTGTTTCGTTTTACTGTTCAAAACAGTCATGTCTATACGGAACAACGCTTGAGCGTAACGCTATAGTGCAACGTCCAATGTGCGCTCTCGAAATCGTTCTCGTCGTCAAGCTAAGAGAGATACGGAGATTACAGTTGACAGCTGGGTGAGTTGTTGCGAATTCATTGCTACGAACTGCCCGATAGACTGGACACAAAGAAACAAACAGAACAACACTAATTTGTTTCCTTTCTTTGTGTCCCGTCGGCCGCGCAGTATGTTGTAGCAACGAGTATAAGATTTCCCGTCATCGTCGTCCTTGTGGCCATGCTCGTTGTGCCTTCATCGTTATCATCATCGTGCCGCTTTCGTCATCATGACGACGTCGTCACTGTCGTGCGTGGTCCCTGTTATGCCGCCGCCGCCGCCGTTGTCGTCGTCAGCGTCATTGTGAAATGTGGATGCATGAACATGTGAAATGGGGATGTTTTCTTTAGCTTGTGCTTGCATGAAACAAACGCCAAAAATTACGAGCTTGCCGCAGCTGTCTGAAACGCAAGATGCAGCAATCTTGGAAACCACGACCGGATATGTATTTTCTATACGCGCATTCGAGGTTTAGTTCACTGAATGTGAGTTGACTATCATCGTAACCTACCCGGAAAATTATTTGTTGGCGGACAGATTGTCATAATTCAAACTGCATAATCTGGCTTCGGAGTGAAGTCTGACATATCTCCGTCCAAGAATACTTGGCTCATGTGGCTTCCATTATCCTGAGCTCTCCGGTGAAGGACGGAAATTTGACGCGGTGAGGATCGCGACGCGTACACATCACTGACGCAAAGTGCTCGGCCATGAAAATACGCGCACAATGCGCACGCACACAGCACACACGCACTCACACACGTGCAGGCGCGCGCGCACTGACACGCGTGCGCACTCGCACCCGTACAAACACACGTACAAACACATACGCACACGCGCGCACAGACACACAAACACGCGGACGGACGGACGTACGCGCACCTGCGCCCTATGCTTATTGGATCATACAATGAAAACCCTCCGTAGCGGAGCGGGTGCGCGGCAGCGAGACCTGCGCTGCCGCTGCTGCTGCTGCTGCTGCACGCGAGCGTTTTTGCACGCGACAAGCACCCGCCGCGTCGCCTGAAGTGGCCGCTGCGCCGCCGGGGGAATGTTGGCACGAGTTCTCTCGGGGGCGGAATGGCTCCCCTTTCTTCGGGACGCGCGCCTTTGGCCGCGCCACCTTGCTCCACAGCTAAATCGAGAGTGGCCCAAAGCGGTCGGCCCCGCGCGCGCGACACTCGGAATTGAGGTGACTCTTCACCGGCGCTGGGTGAGTTTTCTCTGCACTTGACCGCATTTTGCGGTAACGCGCCTTCGCGAGCGTATGCCTGCCCTGCGGCAAACGATCAGCAATCGACCTCTGCTCAGCTTCTTGGAGTAGGCTCGGAATATGCCGCGTAACGGCGCCCAGCCGCAATCGCTCGTCGAGCACGCTGCATCTCGCCTGCTCGCCGCGGCCACACCGGCTTTGCGCTGGCTTCTCGTCGATCTCCCGGCCAGCTGGGCTGCTTTGAGGGCGCCCAGCTCTCAGCAAGTCGTCCGAGCCGTCACTGCGCTCGCATGTTCCTAGTTTAGGGCGTTTGCAGCTATAGTCGTAATTTTTAAACTTATGTCACTGTAGTTGCGTGAATTATTTTTGGCTACGGTAGGTTGCTTTCTGTGCAGGCGTTCTTCCGACTTGAATATTTTGCAAGTACTTTTGCATCGTGCTGTGGTTCAAGGTCGTTGGTAGCAAACTATCGATCGCGAGGCATAAATGTTAAACGCAATGAAAACTTTACACGGCAAGGCAATTGAGAAGAAGAATTGAGTTTAAGTTTTTTACTGGCACCCTCCGTTTGAAAATGACGGTTCAGGTGAATCATTCACGAAGCGGAGAAATGGCAGCCTAGTGTGGAGTGATCTGTCTGTGTGTATTACCGCTAGAAAACTTCATTTCTAGCCCTTACCTTTCTCCCGCCTGCTGTCAAGCAGGCCTCGGCATTGCTGACCTAACTTCGTTCTGAAAAACTAGCGCTTTAAGCACTCTGACTCAAGTGTTCTGTTACATATAGACTGCCTTTGTTACTGATAAACCTACCAGCCTTGTGCTTATGCGTCGCACAATCCACAACTTTGTCGTTCGCCATATTCAGACTGACCCCCCCCCCCCCCCCCCCCCCCGCCCCTCCATAAAACAAACAAACATGCAAAACAGAACAAAACTTCGCTAAGAAATTGAACTACACTGCTCCTTGTTAGTACCATGAGAAAGAATTGCGAGAATTATGGGGCTTCAGGTCGACAATGTTCAACGTCATGGGACTGTATTTCGTATGTTCCCATGTTATTTGTCAACTTGCTTCAACTTTAATGTCACATTTATGTTTTTGTGCGTAAAGCCTGTCATTTCTATAGAGTTGAGAAACATTCGTGTATAAGTGTCATGGAGAAACACTGTTTTCCCTCAACAGTCATGTTTTCATTGTCAGCTTCTCCAGTATCTGGAAGGCAGCGCAGCTGTTTGCGGCGAAGAGCACGGCTTCTTGGCAAAGTGCCTATACCTATTCGGAAGGGTCCCAGCATTACGTTTTCTTTTTCATCCCTCATACTGAAAAAAAAAAAGAAATGAAAAAGAAATGAAATATATTTTTAAGTTAGATCATTCGACTTGTCAGCGCCTGCGTCTTAGAAACCGGCGTTGCTGCGGTATGTATCGTTTAGTCTTTGGAAAAGTTAGCAGGAAGTCGCTGACAATGAAAAAATAACTTCATGAAGACGCAATGGCGCCGTTGCGCCGTATAAAAAGAACCTGGATAACTTGTCCCGAGTATGAAACAACTCGAGGGGGAGAAGCAAGAACAAGAGCCCCTGTCAGGCCACAGGGCCTTTAGCTCTTGTTTCCTCTTTCTGCAAGAAAGAAAGGAAAATAAAATAAACTTCAAACTTCAAACCATTGCCGCCTTGACGAGTACAGCCCACAGCTTAGTGGTAATCACCTGCCGAATGCCCAGCACCTGTTTACGATCTCCACAGGAATGAGAAACATGTGTATTTAATCGATCTTTACTTATAACGTGTCTGAAATTCCAAACTCCTCATCTAGTTATAAATACTAATATATAGGAATAGTTAAAACTTAAGGCGTTCATTAACCAATGAAAGATCAAAATATTTTAGATCCAAATTACGTGAAAGAGAAAAAAAAGAAATCCAATGATGTAGCTTCTCACGAAAGAAAACAATCATGGACCACCTAACGAGTTGGTTCAGACGTCTGCACTGACAAAGAAAAAAAAAAGGAAAGAAAAAAAAACAGAGAGAGGGAGAGAGAGCTCAAAACAGCAGTTTCTGTTGCAAGCCAATGCAGTAAAGAACGACGAACAAAGGAAGCCTTCAGCTTCGACTGGCTTTCCATATCTGGCACTGCGATGCGACTAAGTGCAACAGTGCCAAAAAATTAGAAACGACAAGCTATGAGCATACGATTGCAGTATCGGAGTCTACCATAAATAATGCATTCCGAAACATAACTTCAGGTACAATTTTTTCATCCAGTTTTACGTCATAGCACTGCTACCACCAAAGCAACTTGTTGGTTGCAAGAGATAGCGAAGCCAATCAGTACAATACGAATAGACGCGTTAGTTGTTAGTTCGCTCTGTTGACCATACTGTGTGGCGTTTCTCACGAATTCGACAGACGAGTGTACTGTATAACACTCCCGCTTCTTCGTTCAAGCTGTTCATTCGCGAAAATAAACTCCGTATTACAAACAGCTCAATATTACTCGGAAATTAGCGTCTGCGTCCTTAAGCAAATGTTACATATAGAAAGCATATCATTGTGTTCCAAAGCCCGTGTAAGTATAACTAAACTACGGTGGGCAGGCACGTACCCAGGGGGAGGAAGCCCCCCCCCCCCCAAACCAAGCGGCATACCCACCCCCTCCCCTACCTGCGCCACCACTCCTGAAGGCTCACACACATTCCTAAAGCGCCGCCCAATCAATCGTGAGACTTGACAGCTATTCGGCGGTCAACATTTTGCTGCCTTTTTCACTCCTTTTGGATGGCGGTAGTTATAGGTATCTCCTGGAGTGTGAAGGCCAGATTTCTCATCGATTCGGTGCCCGCGCGATTAACTCGAGATGCGTTCAGTTGTCACCATCTAAGTTGTCACCATCTATTGCAACGGTCAGGCACATATTTGTTGCTTCGTTAGTTCAACCTTCTTTGTTTAGTCTGATCCAGGGACAAAGAAGGGGATTCACTTCGTAGTCAGCTGGTATGTATGCTTGTGAAACGAGTTGCGGCCGGAGACAACGCCAGTTGCGCTTAACTTTTCCTTTTGTTTCATTATTGCCTCGAGCGATGGCTTGCCGCGACGCTGGCATATCCTCGAAACCTTATACCCGTGATATAGGTTAGATAAGGTGGAAAATAAAATGCAAAACAGCATCTATCATCAAACCCTGCAATAACCCTTAAACCCATAAGCAATATTACTGTCATCTGTTACCTCGTCGGGTTTTTCCCTAATTGTGCAGCAATTTTTCTGCAAAATTGGCAACTGGGTACAAGAGTCGCAAGGAGTTGAGAAATTAAGCGGTCTACTAAGGGAGAGAGCCGAGGCAATAGCCAAACAGGAAATAAAAACGAAAATGAACGAATTTAACCGTTGCTTGTGAAACTATTTATTGATCAACATCTTTTTATTTAAAGAGGAAGTAGAGAAATCGCCGCCAGAAGTGGAGAAGGATTCCGTATGTCTTGAATGACGCTTCTACCGTTATCAGTCTAACCGCCTGACGTAGCCACTTCTCTGCTATGCTTATGTGGGTGCTTTTCTAACCTTCCGCGGTGGGCGCAGTACGTCTAGAACCGCAGTGTCCTGCGCTCTACGCAGTTGTACGGGACTGGCAGCAACGTATCGTTACGCAACTTCCCAAATAACATTACGAGTCGGTTTTGGCACTTGGTAGAGCAGTAAATGAGGGTTCCAAAAAAAAAAATTTGACTGTTCCGCAAATATATAGTTCTGTGTATTTCCTCCAGATCTAATTTTAAAATATGATACTAGAAATCTTTATTTTACACTTTCGCTTGTCTACTAGTTCTTGGCAGTGTTCTTCCTGCGCTTCTTTCTGCGCGAGTCCATTTGATGTGGTTCCTTGTTTGTAAAGCAAAATAAAGGTGTTTCTCACAGGCGTATACCTGTGAGATACACCTTATTTCATTTCTTTTTTGCGCGCTTACGCGTTTTTATGGCGAACGGGGGGGGGGGGGGGGGGGCATTATTCGTATATACACTAGTAAAGGTACCCCCCCCCCTCATTTGCACAGAAATGTTACCTGGGGTTGCCCCCCCCCCTCCCCCCCCCCAAAAAAAAATCGTGGGTGCGTGCCTGACAGGGCGGATCATGACCTTTTTGATAAAATAAAGTGGGGTAGGGGAGGAATGAGGGAGATGCACATTTTAGATTATATCTATTAAATGATGTGGTGTTATTATTTGTGCTGTTTACGATCGATAATCAACTCCTCGCAACACAGATGTTGAGCTAAACACTTCGACCCTAAACAAATCTGCGCCAATGCAATTTGTTTTAGTCACTAATGGTTAGCATCGCCTTCTTGTCATATATATGTCGTACGTATGGATCTTTATGATCATAGAGATGCGTGCAGCCTGCTGCTAAACGCGCCTGCTTCGGGCTCTACACAGGAGTGCTGCATCGAATACCCCCACTAAAATTGGGTTTGTCCATGGGTGCACATGAATTATGGCTAAGTAACGAAGCCAACTGAACGTTTAAGCAAATTGTTTTGTCTGTTACGCAACTAAACCATGCAACTCTCGTTGTTTTTGCTGGCTGGTTCCCCCAATGGATTCGACACGCCCTTCGCGTACTTCACGGCTGCGCAAAAATAAAAATAAAGCCCATAAAAAGAAAAGACAAGCAAAGGTTTCTTTATCGAAGGCAGGGCTTCTTCAATGACTTCTCCGGGTGGAAATGGCAAATATTTTGCAAAAGGAAATGAAATATCTGCGTCATTAAAATCGGTAGGACGCCGAATGCGAAGAAATCTGAAGTTTAGGAAAGTTCATAATTATGATTGAATACGATGCAATGCGCTATAGCCAATATTTTTTGCATCTTTGTTACTGCTCATTTCAATGCAGACAGAAGAGAGGGACCATGCATCTTCACGAAAAAGGTCTTACACTGGACTTTGCGTAGCACAGATTCTGGAAGCGAGAAGTCAATCTCCAGGTTCAGTGGCTATTCGCGCAGGTTTACAGGGGTGAGGGTGGGAGAATGGACGTAGAGAAGAAAACGCAATTCCGTTGTTCAGTCACGACATTAAAATATAATACGGAAACTTAGCCAGAGGATCACCTGTGGCATGGTTCGATGAGAAGGTCAGGAGTTCAATTTTATATAATGCACAGATCCATCGACAGAAATAGGCGTACATGGGAAGTGCAGATGCCCTGTTTCAACACTTTCGCCTTCGTATTGCATGCCCTAAGCAGTTCCTTTTTCAGGCGAAGCTTGTATTGCCTCACTCGTGTCGGTGTTGCCGAACGAAAATTAAAAAAAAAAATGCTTGTCGGGCTGCGGTTTCGAACCACGGACCTACGGGTTGCAAGACCACCACGCTGATCGATTCAGCTACTGTCGGCTCATCATACGCGCGTTTTACAGCGGTGTTTTATATGTGCGAAGAAGTAGACTTAACGCAAGGTGTGAGCCAGTCACAGGCGTCCCCTCCCTCCGGAGGAGGGGAAGCGTGTGATTGCGAGTTCGCTCGCCTCGCGACCGCCGTTTCCGCCCAGTTCAGGCCCAGCCGTCAGATGGGGAGGCCGCATTTGGTTCGTTCTGCCGAAGAGCAGGCTGCGTTGAAGGAACGGCAGCGGGAGCGGGCCGTGCGTGGTGCGTTCGGCCGAAGAGCAGGCGGCGTTTCGTGAACGCCACCGGGACCTCGCTCGAGAAAGGGCTCCTCGTCGATGTTCCGACTGCTCTGTGAGGGAGCGCGAAGCCGAGGCGCTACGACAACGAAGAGCTGCGGATCCCGAGCTTCGCTTGCAGCCCTCTTGATAGTAGTGGAAGGGCGGTAAATTTTTTAAAAACTGATCTTGCAAACTACGCGTCGCGTGCGTGTGGAGTGTCGGACGAGGACGTAGTTATCGATTTGCTGGACTGTCTCCATATTAGCAGCAAAGGCAACAGCTATGCTACAAACTTATGGCGCTGGGCAACCATCCATTGTCACTAGGGGACGTTACTTAGACCGTGGAGTTGCTGGACTTGAAAGAACAGCTGTCACTTAACTGAAATACTTCTCTATTAGTACGAAGATGTGGTCAAAATACAGGGACGATTTTAGGCACAATGGCTCATGTTCGTTGTTCTTCCAACCCTTCCCCTCATCTTTTCTTCTTGTTTAGTATACGTGTTTGCGCGTGCTCAAGTGTAATTTTCTAATTATTCTGCTATTCCTTATTCATCTTCATTTATTCATTCCTTAAACCAAATTTATATTTTTCATACAAGTGAAATGGGGTAGCCGGAGTCAAACTTGTCCAGTTGATGCCCATTTAACCCTACCTACCTATGAGGCACGATACTATAGAACTCTTCGTAAGAGCAACGTCATTCCTACCACTTCGCTAAACTAGCGAATGACCCCCTACCTTTCTCTTATGACTTAACTCTCTCGTATATCTTTTTTCGTAAGAGCAGGGGTCGGCTAAGTCTCGTGAGGTTGGACGTGTTATTGCGAAGACGGCCGGCCAATGGCATGCAGGCGCAGCTCTTACGAACTGCGAAGTCGGTGTCAGGAGGGCGAGCTTATTATGTGACGCCTCTTTTGCATGAGGTGTCACCTATAGATCAAAATTGCGTTTTCCTTGCACGCTTCTGCTGTTCGTGACTGTCGGCGCAATGGCGGCTGCTTGTGCTTGCAGTGGACCTGCTAAAGAAGCTAGCGGAGGTTCCGGACTTGGCCAAGCTCCGCGTGAGTGCCGGCGGCGCGACGCCGCAGCGCAGGCGCTCGTTGTTCCAGCCGACACGCGCCCAGGAACTGACGGCGCCGCAGCTGGACGCAGCTCAGCAGCAGCTCCTCAACGCGCTCACCAAGGCCCACCAGCAGCAGAGCAGCAAGCCCGCCGGGTCGCGCCAGGGCACGCCGCCCGTGGCCAACGCCAAGCCGGCGCCGCCGCTGCAGCCGCCGCCGCAGGCGCCCGTGCAGCACGCGCAGCCCGTGTCGCTGCCGCAGCAGTTGCCGCAGCGCGTCGAAGACACCATGCCGCAGGTGCCCGGCGCGCCGGAGCCACCGCCGCGCACGCCACACGGCTCGCTGCACGGCCGGCAGACACAACGCGACGGCTACTCCTTCCAGCAGGCGATGAATGACCACTTCGAGCAGTACCGGCGCGAGCGGCCACCGTCCCGCACGCCGCCGCACCACAAAGCTGACCAGCAGCTGCCGCCGCTGACGGCCATCTACGGCGGCGCCGACTGTACGCCGGACTCTGGCGTCTCCGAGTCCATGGACGGCGACTCGTCGCCGACGCGAGTGCCGGGCGGAGGCGGCGGCGGCCGGCGCTCGACGCTGCCCAACATGCCACCGGACGAGGGCAGCCACCACCGGGCGGCCAGCCTGTACGTGGCTGCGCCACGGCGCCGGCTGGCCGCGCCGGCGCCCGCCGAGGCGCTGACGCGCAAGAAGAGTCTTCCCAACATCGCCGACGCCGCGGCTGCCGCGCCACCCTTCATGTCGCGCGAGGAGGTGTCCGTCCTCAGCTCCCAGCGCAGGGACGAGCTGCGCAGGATGCAGGAGCAGGCGCACAGGCTGCGCACCAACCCGCTGCTCTACCTCTTCAATTCCGACGTCAAGGTGCGTCCGCCCGTACATAAATGCGAACGCACGAAGCACCGCCAATTTTCTCTGCCCGAGTTTGCCGAAACGCCTGCGGCTATACTTTCGCTTGCCGCCTTTCAGGCTTGCGGATGCCCTTCGAAAGCACTAAGCGTCAATTTTCACGTGATATATACGTGTGATAATCATTCTAAAGGGTACAAACGTGACGTGTCTTGAAATCTGCCCCCGGGCAGATATCTTACTGCATGCGCCAAGTTTGATCCGGCATCCATGGATGCCGCATCTCGCGTTGCGTGCACTGGGACGTGGCTGCCTGTGCTTCAGCAATGTACGCCGCCTGAGAGCGCGTGTACAGCGTCTGACACCTGGTAAACAGGCCGCCATGTCCTGCTACCTCGTTACGCCCTGCGCCGTATGACGTGCGTGAGTTATTTATCGCGTCGCCTACTCTCGCTGTCGTCAAGGGGCGTCCCCAGCCTCGTGTCCGCACCCCAACTTACCCTGTGTTTTTTTCTCTCCCTCTGTCTCTTGGTGCGAGTGGTATTGTTCCGATCGGCAGCGTCTATAGGAGTCTTAGGCTGAGTCGTGTTCAGCTTTAGCTGCAAAATAAGCGAAACAGGTTCTCAATGTCCGGCCGCGTCAATGTCGCACTAAAATGAAAAAAAAAAAAAAAGATAGCTGTTCATATAGTATCACTTTGGTGATGTCGCCACTTCGCTAAACTAGCGAATGACAGTTTAGATTCACTATTAAGTTTTCTCTGAGTAACTTTTCAATTGAACATATTTAAGTGCTTCGGAAACTTGCGGACAAACGAGAAATAAAGATATTACGAAAAAAACGCAACCCGGTGCAGTAAACCAACGCGGCTGGATCATAAACAGTGCTGCGTCGTCTGACTGCTTGCTATTTAACTTTCATTATTTTACCCTGACTTCACCTTCTCATTCAGTATTGTTCGTTACTTGGCTTTGTTGAAAAAAATAAAAAGCCTATAGGTGCACAGAAGGGGACAAACAGAGCTCTCTTATTTTGAAGGTGCTTATGCATAAGCGGCTTTTCGGCTTGATCTACATACGCTCTGCTGTCTGTGCAGTCCGAATAATAAAAAAAGGCGTTAAAGCGAAATGATATTTTCATGTTTGTGTGACCTCGCTCTCCAAGCATCTTAAAAGAGAACAATTGTTTTTTGCAGAAGAGATACAATATGGTAAAATCGCTTATTAGGTGATTTTAACTAAGAAATCTGCTCTTGAGTTCCGCTTCCCTGCTTTCATTGTTGATTCGAAAACTGGCAAGCGAATGTGCGCTTCCCTTTTCTTTTTTCTTGACACGACCAAAATAATGGGACGCGAGACGACCTCTTGTGTGTATGATGTCAAGCAGGGGCCGTATTCACAAAACTTATCGCACGTAAGTGCCACCCACGGTCGACCATCTCATTATCACCTCGATCGCTACCATAACTGGCGCGCGCCTGAACACCTATCGACGAGGAAACGTTAACAGAAGTTTTGTGAATATGGGCGCTGGTCTCGAATCTTGCCTTGACACACCCGGTGTATATCATGCCTTCGGTTATGAAGCGCCTGTGATGTAGTTCTTGGAGCGTCTCACCAACCGCCTTGCGGGTTTCCTTTGTTCGCCGCCGCTTTTACAGGATTGGTTCTCGAGGCAGCAGCTGGTGATGCTCGTGCTGTTCATAAACATCAGCCTGGCCATCATGTTTTTCAAGCTGCTGACGTAGCCGTTCCCTTTGGGAGCAGCTGGACTCGGACCCCGTGTGTGTCTCCGGCGCGCCGGTCGCGCGGCCCGTGTGCCGGCGGCGCCCGTCAGTCCCCCTGCCCCGGACTCCTGCTCCGTGACCTGCACCGGGTGCATGGACTTCGCCTTGTCACTGCGGCACGGACCTGCGGCGGCCGGCGGTGGCTGTTCGTGTTACTGGCTGGCTGACGACGACGACACATAATCTCTCCCTCTCTGCAACGTACCTCACTGTCATGCACTTGTCAGCTTTCTGCTCAATTCTCTCGCGTTCCACCCAGCGGCGTGCACGGCAGCGAGATCGCCGGTTCGTATACGCGCAGCCTCGAACGACGCGCGTCCACCCCCGGTTGCGCCGCACCAATTGCCAGCGGAATCCGAGCGGGCTCTACCGTACGGCCGGCGCCGCAGAATCGTCGAGGAGGGTTGCTTTTGAGGGCGAGGAGACGCGAGACGCCCAAAAAGACAGAGAGAAATGTTCCCCGCCTCCTTCGGCCGAGCCGTCAGGTTGTATACATAACGCAGCTTGTTGCCACGTTCTTTCCAGAATCGCCTCGTAGCTCCATGCGCGGTGCTTGCCCTTGTTCGCTTTGTCTCAGGTGGCCGACCTGCAGTACGCAGTGTCGTGCCCCGGGTGTACCCTCGTTTGCCCGAGCCGTTTACAATTTCCACCAGGCGCGGCTGCGTCCTGTTCTCGTCTAAGCACTGTCACCTCTCAATTTCTCGCTTAGGCGGTGTGGTTGGCGAAGGAGAGTGCAGCAGGCGGGTGACGACTGTAAAATCAAAGGACAACTTCAGGTCTCGGAAGGCGCGAAACCCCCCTGCCAACTGTCGCCGTTCCTTTCTTCCCATGACGTGCATTTTTCGCTCTTCTTCCTTGTAACACATGGTGTACGAATACAACGTCTTAATGCACAATCGCACCATCACCTGTAACCTGCTGCAGGCACCGGTCTCATATTTTTACAGCAGATCTAATAGCGAGCGGACGCCATGTCGTTTTTCAGTTTTTCGCTTGCACTTGGTCAAGCCCTCGACTAAGCCTATTGTCAGTGAATATTGCATTTGGTGTTTCATACTACTAGCCCGCACCGCGCCAGCGGCCAGGCACACGTTTCATCGTCATGTCTCAGAGCCCTACTACAAAACTTGACGTGAATCATGCATTTTTTTCTTCGTACATACACACACCTGCCTGCGCGAAGAAACCGGCTAGTGGCTTCTGTTCGTGCTGTGCACTATATTTATCTTAGAGTACATCTTTCAGGTGATCACGTGTCAAGCGAGTGAATGAGAAGCGTACCTTTAGAAGGTCACGAGCATACGAACACGAGGTGATGTTTTGCCCCGGGTGATACGCATTTTTAAAACGTGCAAACACAAGTGCACGCAAAATGTAGACCTAGCATTGATATATATACATATATATATAAAAAAACAATCTGTGGTTGTTCTTAGTTGTGCTGTGTGCCCTTTCTACGGGCCTCTCTCTATCCGTTTCTTTTCCTGTTTCTTTCAGGTTAGACTTTTGCATGTTATAGCTCAAGCAAAGCGCATTCACAAACATTGTGATGGTTTCAGACGGGCACACTAGTGCCCTACTCCAGTGTTAGCTATAGCGCATCGCTAGGATGCACAGCACGGTGGGCCGTGTTTCGCACAACCGAACAGGTTTGGTTCGGAAGCACACCTGTTTACGCGCTTCCAATTAGGTGCTCGTTTTCTCTATATAGAAGCACGCGCACGAGACGCTTTCTTGCGGTGCGGCGTTGTACGGTGAAAGGCTGCCGTTTGTTCTTGCCTGTCGCCACGTTTCACTCGGAAGAACTGCGCTGTTTGTTGGGAACGCGTTGTTGTCGCATCATGTCGGCTGGATTTCGACTAAGGTTAGGCCGCTGGGATCGGCGAAGTTGAAAAGGACAGAAGCAGCTTGACGGTTGTACCTTTCCGGCACGTTCACGATCGCTAGAGACGACGTTTTTGTTACATATATCGGCACGCACGGCATTGGTATCAAGAGAGGTAGCTGCGGTTGAAGAGCAGTGCATACAATCTCGATGCGTACCCTGGCGACTCTATGTGTCGCCCCGCCGTAAGGGGCCACGATCTTCTAGGGCGCCGTGCTCTGCTCCTTGGGACGGGCCACTGCCGTGTGGCAACATATCCGCTAGTGCGGCCGACATGTTCGAGTCGCTTGTTGAAAAGCAATCAGAAAGGCGGGACGTGGTGGGGCACTTCGCTCGCTTGAGGAGCCTGTCACAAGTCATTGTTCGCACGCAGCGCGCAGCCAGAAGTGGATCTGTTCAAAAGGAGTATTTTGGTGCCCTCTGGTTGCCGTAGTTTTTTTAAATCCTATTTTTCTTCGGCCTGCGCAGTGGCTGGCCTTTCATACGCGCACACCGATGAAGCACGATGTTCGCAGTCTTCTTTCCGGGAACCTCGACAACGCTACAGTGCTACGTGGTGGCGCTGCGCAAAGCAGCTTTCGTGACAGCATGTACTGCAGCACCATTAGTGCCTCGATTTCTAGTGGTAGCGATGCTGTAGCGTTAGTTCGACTTGGGATTTACCTATTTTTGCGCCCGTCCTTCAGTTGCGTTTAATTCTGCTTTCTGGCATAAGCCCGATTATATAGGAATCCTGGGATTATTTTTTTTTACCGTTCTTCTTTCGGTGTTTCGGAACGATGATCAATGCTTACATTGTTCATGTCCTCTGTTTTTTGCCACTTACTTTGGGAATCAATATTGTCCACTGCCGTGGATTGACAGGACGTATGTCACGGTTTGTTTGTAAATCTTGCTTGCTTTCTTTTCTGGTTGTCGAAATTTTGCTTTCTTATTAAACCATTTTGTTCTCGCCGCGTACGCGCGGTGCATTTTACCCTGCCGGAAGTTGTGTGTTGTGAAAAGGTAGGGAGCATACGATAGAGGTTTCTTGTGTAGTGAACAAAAAATGCGGCTTCATCTTGCCGCGTAGGTTCTCGGTAGACGCAGAGGGAACATCGTCTAGTCTTGTTCGGATCACTCGGTTATATGAGCACAGGAACTTGTGCCTGTCGTCTAGTCATTCGGCTTCTCGGCCGCACCGTAGTTGCTGGAGATGGTGAACGCTGCTTGTGCACGCAAGAAGTGACTGGAAAACGGATTAAGTCACTCGAGATTCCCGATACATAAAAATATAACCAGGAAGTTTTTCGAGGCATATGGGCGGCTGAGTCTTCGGAGACCGAGTTACAATACAGGTGAGCATTCGCGATCGCAGTGAGCCTTAAGATCTTGCTTATAAAATAGATCGTCTCACGTAGAATTGCGATTATCATGATTACCTAACAATTAGTATCGCTGAAGAACCAATGACGTATACTTTAAGTCGCTAATCATTTATTGTGTACTCAGCCAACTCATTACTGATAAACCACTCACGGATGCACGAAGAACTGTTTGCTTCAACTCCAAATGCTATGTTTCCAAGGCAATACGCGTCGGTATTGGATGTTAACCTTTAAAAGGGATGGTGGAATTACGAAAACCAGTCACTTGCGAATTTACACGGCAGACAAAGTTGTAAGCCTTGGTAATGACACTTATGTTACAAACCAGTTAATGTTTCAAATTATCTCGGAAGCTTTTCATTACCTGTTATATGCCAAACGCTGATAACAACTGTTAGGAGAAATTTATACGTTAGAAGCTTTGACGATTTTCTAGGCGTGCGGCTCTGAGCGCGTTAACCTTTCGTGTGCCCGCAGTAAAACAAAGCAGCCATTATTGTTGCCCAAACTATACTTGATTCTCATTCTTCAAGATGTTATGTTATTTTAGGACGACAGTTCAACAGTTTATTTTAACTGTGTCGTTTGTTATTTACGCGAAACTTCCTTATTTATTTGCTTTGATCCAAAGAATTTACGTGGTTGTACCGACGGGCGTTCAACATCAGAACCCGTACGCGACACTTTAATTAACCAGAAATAAATGTGAACTGGCACTTTTTTTTTTTGCAGCTTTGCCACTGGCTTGGCCCAACGTCTCCTATTCGGGCTCATGTGCCGTTCGTTTTGCAGGCGTCGTCGCAAATACTTTATGCGCATGTATTTTTGTGCAGGCGATTGCCTCCTCGCCACTCGCTCTATTGATGTAAAGTGGATGGAGCGACGCGATTAAACCACAGGTTTTAGCCTAGCACCATCGCGTGCAGATATTCCAGTACGCACGTTTTTTCCTGCCCGATTCCCTTGCACTGTAAATGACACGGATTCCGCCGACCAACCACGTGGCAGTTTTCTTTTTTGAGCTACCCATCACACACTCGTGTCACCCGGAGAGGTTTCACTGTTCGCCAGTGTCCCCTAATTAACTTCGTGTACCAGTTGCATCTGGCAACGACAACTGAGATAACTGTATGCTACTGGTTGGACGGCCTACTCCGTGTGCGCGCACAAGCATTTCCTCCTTTCTCTTTCTTGTGCTCCTTTTGGGCGGTGCCGTGAGGTTTCCTAAAACGTGGCTCCATCGCGCTGTGGTATAACAACACCGTGCGTCTCGTTTTTTTTTTTCTTTTGTTACCTAGACGGCGGCCACTTTCGCGTGAGCGATCGTAATCCTCGTTACTCCAGGCTGTACGGAACCAAGCCCTGTGACGTATAGACTTTCGGTGACCGCCGAGTGTGGTAATCGAATGCGAAGGAACTTCCGTTCGATCGCCCCACCTCCGCGAGGACGTGAGTTCGTGTCTGGTGTAACGGGATTATGACAGCTCTTTGTTTTGTGTTCCTCGAACTGTACTATGCTCTTTACGAAGGCCGAGCCCGACGAGAAAATAAATAAGAAAACTTGTTTTGCAATGCACAAACTATTTGAATTTCCTAGTCTTTCGTATTTCTTCCGTCTTTTTTTTTTTCTTCATTTTTAAAGCCAGCTATTTATCAAAGTTGAACGAACTTCTTCCCTTTACTTATAATGTTGTGTTCTGATATTTTGTGAGAAGCGGTTGTGCCTATGCCTCTTGCAGTTATTCTTTGTTGCCGTTCGTGACCACCCGTTCTTTGCCTTCAAGACACAGCGATGTGACGTGAACACATTCTGAAATAAATTCTTTTATAGTGACATCATTTCCGCGTGTTTGAATTTGCATGCGTAGAATGGAATTTATAGAAATGTGGCAGTGAGCGCCATGGACTACACAGCGTCAACTAAGTTTATGTGCACTCTCTTGCCGGTATGCTCAAGAGTCAATTTCAAAATTCTAACTTTCAATGGGCAACTTCAACACAGCAGGCAAGCGAAGCTTTCTGATGGCTTTTGACGAAGTTCAGCCTGAACGTACAGCCTTTGTCAAAAGTTCTGAAGCCACTGGGCGAGTTACGAGCACTGCCGCCGGGCCTTGTTGCAGTGCTTGTATACCCTTCCAGACACTAAGAAATTTAATGTAGCTAACGAAGTACCGTCCCATCATGCCTGTGGGACATAGTACCGGTGAAACTTCTACAGGGGCATCAGTTCAACACCCGACGTCAGCACCGGCAACTCACGCAAGGACTTTGAAAATTTTGACAAACGCTTTACATTAGAAATGAAAGAGCATGGCTCTGGTGTAGCGTAATGCAAAATTTTTATAGGCGTTTGTGGAAGACAAACGCGAGCACGGAACTAGCATGGATTTCTCAGAGTGTGGCAGGGTTTGCGCAGTACGATGGCTAGCTGGGCGGGTCGGTACATCTGCATTATTACTACAGTGCGAACATATCAAACGCGGACAAAGAAGAGAGGCGAACACGAACGCTGTTCATGCTCTGCTTTGTGCGTGTTTGATTTGTCCGCGCTGTAATAGTGGTTTGTGCAGCAACCCGCAACGTCGATATGTGTGCAGCTCCAGATGTTTCATGCGTCCAACGTGCGCTGGAATGAACCGCTCAATTTTGATGGGGCTGTCGGGATGTGCTCGTGCTCAATACATAAACGAGTGGTAAGTCGACGTTAGGGTGTACTTTGTTTGACCCTCGTTTCACGTCGGTTACGAAAGAGCTGCACAGACGAGCCAGTCTTGTTTTAAAAGACTGCATAGTGCTGACGCCGCGAGATACGTATTTAGTGACCTCGCCCAGCACGGGACACGTGGAGAATAACATCTCCGTCGTGTGTGGCAGTGAAAGTGGCTCTTCGTGAAAGTGGAATTGCGTTGCTAAAATTTGCAACCCTTGTCCACGCGGGAACACGGTGCATGAAGCTCGCAGTACTCTTGCGAGCATTCGCGTGCGCGTGAGTCTTTAAACGCAAGCAATAATTGTCGTTACCATATCCACTCATGTACCGCTGCTGAGCACGAGGTCGCGGGATCAAATCCCGGCCACGGCGGCCACATTAGATGGAGGCGAAATGTAAAAACAGCCGTCTACTTAGATTTACGAGCACGTTAAAGAACCCCAAGTGCTCCACATTATTCCGGAGTCCTCCACTACGGTGTGCCTCATAATCAGATAGTGGGTTTGGCGCGTAAGACCCCATAATTTAATTAATGTTTTAACCAATTCATGTGCACTTTGCTCTGGAGCTCGCAGTATATCGTTAAAGAGGGCTGGGTCGAGAACCGTAGGAAATAAGAGAAATTCTTTCAGATCAACAAGACCAAAGCGCTATGAGTGCAGCCTTACAACTATGTTGGTGGTGGTGTTGCTACAGAATCAGAATCGGTTTTTATTGAGATGATTAGAAAGATTACAAGATGTTAATATACAGAAGGAGGTCCCGAAGTCAAAGACTGAAATGGGACCTCCTTTACAAAGTAAGCGTAATAAAACAAATTACAGCAGTTTCTACAAATCGTTAACATGGAAGAATTACAGATTTTAGTATGAATAGCATGATTGAAGAATTACATGTGCATAAATGTCATGAAAAAAAAGCGCTGTACCGGCAACAGCGCCTCCTGAGCGCCACTGTCCGGAGTACATATCATGCTACCATCTGTCGATTTTTTTAACAGTCTCATAAATACGGTAGAGGACGGTACACCCTGTTTCGCGCTACCACCATCCGCATAGGCCAATAGCGTAGTGGCTCACAATTTGTGATGTTTCGAAAATGGTGGCCAACGTCTAAGTCATCCGGGGCACCAAGAAAAGTGTTGTGGACGGCATTTTGGTTGGCGCCTCGGAAATCTTCAGATATACTGATCAGATTCTTATAAGAAACCGTCCACATTCATAACAATATAATTAATTTATTTTACGCAATGGTTGATTTGCACTATAGGAAAGAATGCTGGAAGCTGCTTCATGGTTTTCCGTTTCCGGTAATGTTACCCTTGGCGACCAGCAACACCGACGAAAAGGCTGAACAGGATAAATAAATATCGTGTGCAATCGCACTATACAACGTATCAAAGCTGCAGACATGTTTTTACACTGCAAGTAATGAAAAGGAGTTGTGTAGAAAGAAGAACGGAAACACGAAGGACCTTAAGAGCACGCCCAACAAAGAAAAGTCAACTGATTTCCGCAAGAACTGCCATCTACTGGAAGTTCAGAAATCAATTTTGCCCAGAAGTAGAGAAGAATAAAGAGGGAAAAGGTTAGGTACAATTGAGATTAAGATCCCTTGCACATTTGTTTCAAAAACAATACACTGCAGGAGTTTAAAAAGATATATGGAGTTTTGCGTGCCAAAACCACGATCTGATTATCAGGCACGCCGTAGTGGGACACTCCAGAATAATTTGTACCACCTGGGGTGGTACAACGTGCACTTAAATCTAAGTACAGTAGTGTATTCGCATTTGGCCCCCGTCGAGATACGGCCGCCGTGGCCGGGATTTGACCCCGCGATCTCGTGCTTAGCAGCCCAACACCATGAATAGCCACTAAGCAACCATGGCGGGTTACAGAATTGTTACAAAAAGAGGTCCCATGAAAAAAATTCGTCAGAAAGTCCTCCTGAGAATACATGAACAAAAGACGTATGCAAAAAAAAAAAAAAATCAGGTTATCTAATCACACGAATATGTAATAGCTATAAATAGCATAAAGAGAGCAAGCAGCGATAATACCGAGAATGAAGTGATTAAGACAGTGGAAACAGCAAAGATATTTAAAATGTTTGCAACGTATAATCGCGCACAATAAAGTCACACACGCAAAATAAAAAAACTTCGAAATAAAAGAAACTGAATATAAATCAACTAATACGCAACGCACTCTATCAGAAAAGACAATAGTAAGCAACAACTATAAGAGCAAGTACAATATGGATAACGCCGCTGTAATATTGAAACTTGTGCTCATATACCATTATTTGTTGCTCTGTTCAAATTTGTTTAACATGCTTGGAAATCTAGATATTCGTTACGATGCACAACGCCTCTCTCTGCGGGAAACTTTACACCGACTGGACTCAAGACCGTTCTCCGAGTCAAAGATACTCGGGCCGTGGCCACGCTCGTCACTGGCACGAAAAGCGATTCGTGCACTAGCGCAACACTTGAAGTGCACCGGCTTAAAAGACCGTTTATAGTGTCCCTCCCACACGCACTCAGTGCTTACCCTCTCCCTTTTTTCCTCTTTCTATTCCTTTCCCCCACACCCTGTGTAGGGTAGCAAACCGGGTGCTCTTCTGGTTGACCTCTCTGCCTTTCCTGTCCTTGCTCTCTCTCTCTCTCTCTCTCTCTCTCTCGTGATTGACGAGGTTTTCTGACGCAAAGGCACTGAAGACCAAGGAGCGCCATTACCTATTGTATACATGTGCTCTTATATTTCGTAGTTTCAGTGGCACCACTTAATCTTCTTCTAGTCTGTTGAGTCGCATAGACAGGCGAAGTTCTTTTCAAACCGCATAAGTTTATTGTAACATTAATGCTCGTTAGTAGATCAGTGTCAGCGTTCACAAAGTATTTGTTACGATCGAACTGTTCGTAAGAGCAAGTGCCGGTAAATAGTGATGATTGACATATGTGCGAAGGCGGCTGACCAATGGCGAACAGCTCTTAAGAACTAAAGCTTCTGTGAATTTGGCCCCATTTAGGCCAGTGTTCGCACAGTGATTCCTCCACAGGGCAACAAACCCTTTGTTATACAGGGTGTCCCACATAACCTGAGCCAGTGCCTCCTGCCTGAGCCAAGAATTTAAAAATGAAAGGCGCGTCGGAAGCGAATTGAACCGAACGCGTACTATTCGCAATAGCCTATATATAGTAACTCAGACGTTTTTTCCCCCTGGAACTCACTAATTAATTAAGTTTGATTACCCAACTTCTTAATTATTGGCTGAGGACCTCAAGTATGATAGGCAGATTTCTAGAGCACCTTCAGAAACCACCGATCGAGTTGTTTCCTTTACGATACGTCTCACGTTGACCTTTTTTTCCGGGTTGCAAAGAAAGACCGCAAAATATGAAAAAAGCCACGTCACGGAGCGCTTGCGCAGTGGTATCGGGCTGCTCTCAAGCCTGCGTTCGGTGAACAAGGTCGGCTCCCGAAGGATAACGGCGAAAATGCATGCTGCTGGCAGAGCGCTGCCGATGAGATAAAGAACGCCCGGAGGCTTCCTCGTCGCCAGTCACGACGCAGCCGACCTTGTTCACCGAACGCACGCTTGAGAGCAGCACAATACCACTGCGCAAGCGCTGCGTCCCGCGACTTTTTTCATAATTTCGCGGGCTTTCTTTGCAACCCAGAAAAAAGGACTACGTGAGACGTATCGTAAAGGAAACAACTCGATCGGTGGTTTCTGAAGAGGCTCGACGAATCTGCGTATCTTACTTGGGGTCCTCAGCCAATAATTAGAAAGTTGGGTAATCAAACTTAATTTGTGAGTTATGGGGAAAAAATTGTCCGAGTTACTATAGGCTATTGCGTATAGTATGCGTTCGGTTCAATTCGCTTCCGACGCGTCTTTCATTTTTAAATTCTTGGCTCAAGTTGTGTGGAACACCTTCTATAGTCTTTTACTACGACCACTGCGAAACACTCTAGGCACTCCGCGCGTTTAGGTGTGAACTGGAACACAGGTTAGAATGCAAAAATCGGAGTTGCTCGTCACGTCGTGCGCGTACTTCATACCCCCGACGCACGCACCAATCAGCCGTGTATGCTGCATGAAGCTCACTCGGCCACCGAAAACGAGTCTTTGTCCTGTTTACATGTTTTCTTGTTATCTTTCAATTCGCTCTCATTGGTCTTCAGCAGTACAGTATGGGTAAGCTAGCTCAACAATCGGTCTTGCTCCTAACAATACCCATGTAAAAGCCAAATATACGGTGCTAAATTCAGTGAAAACGGACAAACTTTCAGGCCATGGCAGAGGAGTCGCTGCGGATGTACGGCGAATTGTGCACGACAAGTTGAGCTTTAAGAGCCCGCCCTGGTTGCTCAGGGGCTATGGTGTTGGGCTGCTGAGCACGAGGTCGCGGGATCGAATCCCGGCCACGGCGGCCGCATTTCGATGGGGGCGAAATGCAAAAACACCCGTGTACGTAGATTTAGGTGCACGTTAAAGAACCCCAGGGGGTCGAAATTTCCGAAGTCCCCCACTACGGCGTGCCTCATAATCAGAAAGTGGTTTTGGCACGTAAAACCCGATAACTTAAGCTTTAAGAGCGCAGCTCTGCGCCCGTTCCTGGGTTGAGCGGCGGCGCTCCTGCTGGGCGTAACCGCGAGAATGCGCTCGTGCCACTGCTCGCGCCTTCGACGTCGTCTTCTTCCACAGTTGACTCCGATGCCGCTCATCATGCCAGCATTCCCATACTGCCCCTCGCTCTGCGAAGGCGCATATGGCACTGGCCCACTGCCAGTCGGTGCGATGGTTCTGGTCTCAAATTGTTTGCCTGAATATATCGCGAAATGAAAACACGTATCGAGCTGCGCTCGAATTTCTCATTAAAGGGCAACTCCGGTGACTTTTTACCATGTCAATGTAACGGAATATTTAGGTTCCCGAGACCCCCCTGTCACGCGTCTGATAGTATAATTGTTTCGCAAATTCGAAAATAATTTTAAGTAAGCAAGAAAGCGCAAAAACGAAACCGAAACCTAACCAAGCTGCCGAACGAACCTCTTCGTGTGACGTCACACGTGTCCCCAACGTGGAAGGCGCGCAAGGCATGCCGGTCTCGCCCGCTGGCCGAACGGAACCAGCGAACAGCAGAGGCTCAGCTGATTCGTGACTGCGCCGGACCTTCGGGTGACAATGCCAGCTGCACCAGCTCTTCGGATCAGTCAAATATTGACAGTTATGATTCTGACGAATTCAACAGCCACGAATCTCCGTTCGCATTCGACCCGCCACCACCAGAGCCACCGCCCATGCGCTACATATCGCGCTGACACATGAAGACAAGGGTAGCCCGAACCACTGATTTTATACGTGCTGCTTGCTATCTTAGGTGTTTTACCCCTTCTCAGGGAAGCGCTTCGCATGCTCACTGTAAGATGTGGAGCACGACTTTCCGCATTTGTATCCCGCAAGAACGCCATTGACAGTCCAAAGCACCTACCGGTGCATTTGTTTACATCGGCAGTGTTACGATCGGCCTGCAGAGGTACCGATCTGCAAAATTTTCCCAGCCGCTGCAGCTGCGGGGGTGGCATCCTTCGGAGAAGCGACCTTCGAACCCTCCTGGCCCGCCGCGACAAGTCGTTTTGGGAAGCCTACAATGCGCCTCCTCGGACAGCCCATCAGCGCCAGCGACGCTAGCCACGCTCGGTGGACCGAGTATTGTTAGTTGATTCGCCGTCGCGTTCACGGTCTACTTGGAGCAACCGAACTCCTGGAAAAGAGCGTTTCACGGTGCTTTCTCACGGGCCCCAGAGATCGTCACAGTCATTTGACAGACGCGGCAGCTGACTGCGGGGTCAGCTCTGAAATCAAGAGGCGCCTCGGGTCAAGAGTATCAACACCTGTCTACGACGTCGCACTCCCCTTGGTGTGTTCCGTGAAACCAAAGTGCGGAAGTGAGTGTGTGAACCCTCCCACTCAAAGGCTGGTCGACTCCGATGACTTTGGACGCCCCCATTGGACGAAGGTTGAACGGCAGTTTTCCCTCACCTAGGGATCTAGCGAGGACAGAGATTTTTTAAGCAGCCATTTCCGGCTCTTCTGTGTGCATTCTCTTTCAGTCATGCTACATTGATGAACTGTAATTTTATCCACCCTTCATGTAGATACTGTAAATAAATCCCATATTCCTCATTCTCGATAAGAACAAGTCCTTCCCTTCAACAACGTCCTTAGCGTGGATGAGTCGGACCACGGCACGGGCCAGCTATCATCTATTTCATGCCCGACCCCAACTCTTACAGCAGGTACAGCGTCCCCACTTGTCGTTCGCTTAATATATAATGCTAGCCGCTCATAGGTGTCATCAATCAATGTCATAACATATAAAACAGGCAGATTTTGTGCATGTAAGCACCGTTGCATCACTCTGAATTGCGCTGATAAGAGCGACCACATAACTTCGAAAACAGCGAGCAGGAGGCCGTAGTACGGGAGCATTGCTATGCTGCCTCCTTGTCATTCTTCGTATAATCTTCATGTACGCAATATGTTCCGTAAAGCAGACACAGATGACGACTTTGCGCGTATGATAGTTCATTTAGAGAACGCCTGGTTGCAAGTATCAACACCGTTGGCACCTGAACGAGGCGGCTGTTTATATATGCTGCTGTATCAAAGGGGCCTACGCTTGCTGCCCATTTGGGATACGAGGCAAACAGTGCACCTCGAAAGCTAAATAATGAGTCTGCATGAAAATACGTAAAAATACACCCATGTTCCTAGTCACATTTAATTTAGGGAAGTGCCGGTGAGTGCGGCTGGAAGCTTTCCGTCGAAAACGGCAACGTACTCATGTAGATACTGCTCGGTGTCGTTGCTTCTTGCTTATTTGTGTGTTCACTGTCTGAAATGAGGAATGGTTTAAATCTGTATGGTCAAAACTGAACTACAGAAACAGTTTTCTTCATCCTGTAGCTTAATTATATTCAAGTCAGACTCTCAGGTCCGCCAGCAGTACACGCATGAACTACGCGACTGTGACACATATGCTTAACCTCGGCTGAACGCGATCGGCATCGGCTCAAACTGCCTGCGGATGGCGAGGGCTGAACTTCGTGCAGCCAACAACGCAACACCACTTGCCTCTCATCTCTTGCCCGGCTACAGGAAACACAACTTCTCGCGACAGCAACTTCTCACGCCATGCACTAGCTCACGATCGTCGACTCCTCGATGCTCTTGTCACTGTCGTCTGCATGATCCCGGCATGCTCTGCATGGAACACTTCTGACGTCATACACAATGTGGCCTTTAACTGAGAAGGAGGTAAGGTAGGGTGTTCGAGGCAATTATATTAAAAATTAATTTGTAAGAAATCTGTGCAACTCTCAAACCTGCTTTTTTGAGGACATGACGAAAGTGTTCAGAGGAGAGAGAGAGAGAAAGCACTTTATTTGCAACCGTCAGGGAGTATGGGTGATCGGGGTGAGACGCTGCTCCCCCTTTCACCGTCTGCCTCCGCCCTAGACGTCGGCCGGAATCAGTTGGCTTCAGGTGGCCACCTGGGCTTGACCGATGACTTATTTTTGGGCTTGTTCTTCCTAGCTATGGAGGGAGAATTTCCATGACTTTTTGTTCCCATGTAGACCGTTTAGTACTGGGCAAGCCGAGAGCATGTGATTTAGGGTCGCTATGCCTTCACAGTTTTTGCATTTGGAAGAGTGCACCTTAGGATGCCATTTGTGTAGGATATACGGGATTGGGAAGGTACCTGTCCGCAGTTTTCGCCAGATTACTTCTTCTTTCTTTGTGAGAGATCTATGGGGGGGGGGGGGGGGGGCGTTCTCCTTCCCATTCTACAGTGTTCTAGAACTTCTCGGTATGTGGTTAAGTCTCGCTTTTTGGACAGGGAGGCTGCCTGCGCGGGGGCCCGGTGTGAGTCCTCGGGCGACCTCGTTGGCGATCTCGTTCCCTGTGGGTCCACTATGGGCGGGCGCCCATATTATTCTAATTAGGTCGTTGGGTACGTTCTCCTTACCTGCTTGCAGGATTTTGCCGGCCTCTTTGGACACCTTACCGGTGTCATAGGCTTTGATTGCAGTTTTAGAATCGGTAATAATTATTCCGGTTGATGGGTTTGTGATTGCCAGGGCAATCGCCGCCATCTCTGCCTCCCCTGGTGAAGAGTGTCTCACGATTAGATTAGCTCGCCTTTGTCGCTCACTACTATTGCAGCGTAGTGCCCTTCTGGGTACCCTGCCACATAGGTGTACACTACCCCTTGCTTATGGAGGAGGGAGCTTTGGAGTCTTTGTGCTTCTCCGGCGTTTCTCGTTGTGTATGGGGTGAATGTTTCTTGGGATGGGGGGGGGGGGGGGTGTATTCTTAACCTGTTGGCAATTCCTTTGGGGATGGCGGTTATCTTCTCTCGCGATTCTGGGCTCTGGTAGCCCAGTTTCCTAAGGATGAATCTGCGCGTTCTGCGCCAGTTAGTCTGACATATTGTGCCATGAGTTTTGCCTCGCACATTTCCTCTATGGTGTTTGAGACTCCTAGGTTGAGGATCGTCTCGGTTGATGTGCACGGTGGTAAACCTAGGGCAGTTTTGACACCTTTCCTGATGAGGATGTCTACCTTGTCTCTCTCTGCTTTAGTTGTCTTTAAGTACGGGATAGCGTAGGTGATTCGGCTAATGATGAAAGAGTGGACAAGCCTAAGTAGGTTCGCCTCCTTCATCCCCGCATTTTCGTTTGCTATCCTCTTGAGAAGCCTGCAAGTTTGGTTGGTCGTGGCTTCTAGTCTGTTTATCGTTTCGGTGTTTCTCCCATTTTCTAGTATCCACATACCCAGTATCCTGATCTTGTCCACCCTTGGGACCGGGGTGTTGTCGACCACGAGCTGGATATTGACCTGCTGCTTGCTCATGATTAGCATCTCCGATTCTTCCGGCGAGCATTTTAACCCTATGGGTCTCAGATAGCTTTCCGTTTCCCAGATTGCCCTTTGTAGGGTGTCCTATTTGGCCATCGCTCCCACCTCTGTCGACCCAAAGGGTGAGGTCGTCAGCGTAGAGAGTGTGGCGGGGGCCCTCTAGCTTTATGAGTTTTTCCGGCAGCCCAATCATTGCAACGTTAAAAAGGTTAGGGGATAGCACCGATGCCTGCGGTGTTCCCTTGTTGCCTAGCTTAATGTTTTCTCTTATTGTGCCCCTGATTCCGTGAGGTCCATGAGGAAGCTTTTGATATAGTTGTATAGCTTGATTCCTACATTTAGGTGATTGAGGTGTGACGGGATCACTTGTTGTTTGACGTTGTCAAACGCTTTGCTGACGTCCAGTCCCACTATGACTCTCGAGTCGCTAGTCTTTCTTTCCAATACTTGCTCTTTGAGTTGTAGCATGACGTCGTTTGTGGATAGTTGTTGTCTGAATCCAATCATGCTGTCTCGGTAGAGTTCCTTACTTTCCAAGTATCCGTTGAGCCTGTTCTGTATGACGTGCTCCATGAGCTTGCCTACACAGGAGGTTAACGATATTGGCCTAAGGTTCTCTAGATTGAGTTCTTTCCCTGGTTTGGGGATGAGGACTAGATTTGCTTTTTTCCACTCCCCAGGTAACTCCCCCCGCTCCCAACACTTTTGCATGAATGCCGTTAGTTGCTGCAGGGAGTTGTCATCGAGGTGTCTAAGCATCTTGTTGTTGATCCCATCTGGGCCAGCCGCGGTTTTTCCTCTGAGCTTGTTTAAGGCAGCTTGGACCTCTCTTATAGGTCTAGCTCCTCGTTGTTTTCGCCGCTATAGTCGGGGAATGTTTTGATATTTGTTTCCCCTATGTACTTCTCTTTTATCTGGTTGATCATATCCTCCTCCGACCCATGGAAATTGTGTGTTAGTCTGTGCATTTTTCTCCTGGTCTCAGCTTTGGTGTTGTCTGGGTCCAGAAGGTGTCTCAACAGTTTCCAGGTGGTGACGGAGCTTAATTGCTCGTCTAGTCTATCGCAGATGTCGTTCCAGTGTTGTCTGTTTAGTGTTTGGGCATGGCTCTCAATTTCCTTGTTGAGAGCTGCTATTCTCCTTCTCAGGTCATGGTTGCCCCTTTTTTGGGCGAGCTCGATTTCTGCCTCTTTTCTTTTGCCACGTTGTCTCATGTGGCTATCAACCCAGTCTTGTTCCTCATCTAATTCTATTTCCTCCTCAGCCTCTTTGCACGCCTGCTTGATGCCATTGGTCCATTCAGCTATGTCGGTGATCTCCCTGCAACCCCATCCGTTGTCGCGGAAGGAATGGCAATTGATGTATTTGAGTGTTTTCCTCTCACGTTTGATTTTGACCCCGTTTTGGACAACGATCTCTATGATTCTGTGGTCACTGCCTAGGTTCTCTCTCGGGTTGTTCCATGTAGCCTCATAATCATAGTCATAGTTTTATTACATGTAGCTATTATGCATTTTGCAGTGACCGTCTTTTAGGCCCCTCTACAGCCCTGTAACATTCATTGCTTGTAATTTAACGTTTCACTTTGATCTCATTGCCATTGGCTTGGCACTCTTTGGCCATACCTGGCCCTTGCGCCATAAAACACAACAAATCATCATCATCATGTAGCCTCAACATCCGCTCCGATCATGGCCAGGTCGGGGGTGGGTTCGTATGTCACGTTGTTCCCCTGCCTGGTCGGTGCGAGTGGATCGTTGAGGAGTGTTAAATTGCACTGTATCATGGCGTCCCATAATTCCCTCCCCTTTATCTGGGAGTGGTTGTAGCCGCATGCTTGGTGTGGCGCATTAAAACCCCCTACTATTATGAGACGCTGCTGCCCTTGTACCAGTGCTTGCGCTTTGGCAAAGAGCTCCCTGAAGCCACAGCCTTTCCTTAGTTTAAGAGAGCTGTAGACGTTCAGGACTAGCAGGCTGCGTTCTTTCCTCCTCTGCGGTATAATCTCCGTTAACACGTAGTCAATCTGCGTGCATCCTACCTCATGCTGCATGACGGTGATATTTCTCTTCACCAGGGCAGCAGTCTGAGTGTTTGGCAACCGGCCTGGGTACGTTTTGTATCCGTTCAGTTTAGCGTCTTTTCCACAATCTTGCAGCGCGATGATGTAGGGACCATCGCGTCTCGCAAGGTAGGCTTGGAGAACGTTTCTTTTTTTTTGTGTGTGAAGCTCCTACAGTTCCAATGCCATATACTGTGTTTGCCCTATAGTGTTGAGTCTGGCCATAATTCAACCGCAGAAGGATTTACTTTTGCTGTTCTGCCAGTTAGTTGGTCCATTCTAGTTCCCATTGGGGTGACAAGTTGGATGAGCTGGGCTGAGACTTGGTGTACCCTCTCCGCGTTACGCTGGGTAGCTATGGCCACCTGCTGTACTACCTCTTTGAGTTGCTGCATGTCTACCTCAAGTTTGTCTACTCTGCCCTCGGCCTTCTCAAGGCCCGAATCGGTCTTTTTAACTCACCTTTTTTGGCAGTGCAGCCGCCTCTGGCTCGGTTTCGGGTGACTTATCGTCTATGGCCTCCTGAAGCGCTTCCGGTTGACGGGGTTGAATTTTGAGATCATTGTTCTCCCTTTGCAGCTCGATAACGTGATTACGGAGCTCCAGCGTCTGAGCTTGTGTTTGCTCCTGGTAAAGCTTCCATTGCTCCTGTTGCTGTTTCATCATTTCGTATTGTTGTTTCATTTGCTCTTTGAGCTCTCTCACTATGTCTCAGTCATGGGAATTCCCCGCTTCCCAGCCTACCTTTTTGGTGGGTGGTGCCCCTTGCTTCTTGGGCGGGGTGGTGGTGGCCTTCTGCGGTAGCCTTGGGAAGGATGTGGACCGGAGTCGCTCCTTGCTCGTGACCCGCGTCTTGCACTCGTCCCGCCTGCTGCGATGTTCTGGTAGTTTCTTCTCCTCCTCCTGTTGCTGGAGCTTCTCCCATTGTCGTTTCTTAACGATGTATAGGGTTCTGAAGATCTCTTTGCAGGTTCTGTTGCCGGTGGGGTGCGGCTGACCGCACAGCTTGCAGGTGGGGTTGCAGTCATGTCCCTCGGTTGGGTTGGGGATGCCGCAGTCCCTGCACTTCTCCTCCTCGCTCTCGCATACGTCAGATCGGTGTCCCAGGTCTCCGCACTTATAGCATACGTCGTACTTTTCCTTGTACAAGTAACAGTTCAGGATGGCACCTAGGCATTTGATTTTTCGTGGTACCTCCTTGGTTGGGAATGTGAGCATGATGGTCTTGCTCTGTCCTAGTCGTCTGATCTCCAGTATACCTTGGGATTCTCCTCATGTTCTGCTATCCCCTGGTTGATATTTTGTAGTGTTGAGTCCTATTCCGTGGATGACTCCTCTCGAGAAGTCGTCGGGTACTGCCAGGTGAATGGTCACCCAGTGCACTTTCCCTTCAATGTCCAGGTGTGAGGCGTAGGAGCTTGTCTCTTGCCTCCGTGCTAGGGGTGAAGAAGAAAAAAATTCCTTCCTATTCGTTCTTGACGAGCTGGCACGCCTTGTTCCATTCTATCTTCGCTGTTACATGTATGACTTCGGTCAGGGTCGTCCATGGTACTGTTTGACTACCATGCCCCCTTGGGGCGGAAAATTATTCTCCAGCCATTCTCGGAAAGCTTGACTTGGTTCGAGGCGATCGATTTCTCCGCTTGCTGTTTGCCGTCGCGCTTCGGTGATGGTGGTAGGGTGTCTATCATTTTCACCTTTTCTGAGGCGAGCTTGGCTTTCAGTGCCCATTTCTCCTCGAGGTTGCATTTGTTGACGACTGTGAACCAATCTGTGGCGTCGAGCTCGCCCTTTCGGGCGCTGCGACCTTGCACGGTGATATTCATGCCGCCTGTTGGCTGCCGCACGGCTGACGCGGCGGCACGGGGGGCCTCGGTAAGCCCTAGCCTATAAATGTTTCTCTCTTTCTCTCTCTCTCGTTAGGCCTAGTGGCCGGCGTTAGGGTTAGCGCGTCGCCTGCACGGCTGGCAGACTTTTGGCTCTTAAGTGGCGAAAAATACACTTACGGACAAAACACTGGTGTCTGCACAGTCGTCTCAACTTCCGATTGACGATTTTAACCAGCTCTGCATGGTCGATCCAACATTTGCCGCTAGAAATCACTGTAGGAAGACAGAGCCGACGTGACACACGTCCACTCGCTACGGCGCCCTAGCGGCCGTTCTCTGTTCAGAGGAACTTACCCAGCAAATTTCACCAACATCCGTCGACATCGAAAAATCGACAGTTTCACTTTAAAGGGCCCCCACACCAGGTCTATCTTGAGCTGACAAGCACAGAGCATACAATGAGCCATAAAGATCGTGTCATGCAAAGTATCACATCGCTACGCGCCGCAGAAAGAAAGGAAAACGATGTTCAAACCTAACATCGTTTTCCCTTCTCCTCGCGGTCACTGCGCTCCAAGCTGGAGGATGACGTACACGTGCTAGTGCGCCTACGTGCACGTGTTTGTGCTGTGACGTCGCTCGTGGGGACACGTCACTTCGAGAATTATTCAAGGCAACATCTGTTATTTGTGCAATATCTTGCTTGAATAGACGAATTAAAGCTCAGAGAAGTAATAAAACACACAAACCGAATGTGTGCATGTTTTTGTTTTACTTCGCTCCGCAGCAAGAGAGATGGACTTCCGTTTAGTCTGCTTGTTTCCACGTCCGTGCAGTCACGTGCGCAGGTACCGAAACTATGCCATTTTCTACCGTGTTCCAGTGCGTGATCATGCTCTACGATCCGCTTGTTCTGCCTCAGTATTCGTGTAGCACTGAATTATACGGCTAGTCAGGTGTCCTCGTGCACAGCACGCAAAATCATGCGCTGGGCGAAACGAGACAATCACAACAGCTCACGTGCGACGCCGTCAGCGAAAGTGCGCCGCGCCGCAAAAGAGCGAGGAAAAATAAATGAAGGCAGGCCCATGATGTATGCGTCACGCGATCCTCGAGGTCCGGTATGGGAGAACGCAGGGAAGGAATTTCGCTAGCGCACGGTAGACGGGGCAAGTGGAAAAAGTGTCTCCCTTGGCAGCGGAGCTCGCCTACTCAAATCATGGGTTCGCGGTGCTGAAATATTACTACCTCGGCTATTAATGAGCCGATTTGAAAAGTTTTTGCTGCAGAACGCTCCCTATAGGACACGTAACAACTTCCAGCGTATAGCCAAAATTTGCTATGGGGCCTGGTGAGGGTCCCGTTAAGGAGTGTCGTAATCGTCTGACATTTTGGTCCGGACGTATCTTTGAAGAAACTTCTACAAGGATTGAGATTTCTGATTGACTTTCAGGACTTGACTTGGCTTTCAGGACTTGACTTTCATTTCTTTCAAACAGCGTGCACGTCTTCAAAGTACCAGTATATATATATATATATATATATATATATATATATATATATATATATATATATATATATATATATATATATATATATATATATATATATATATATATATATATTGTGCTGTGGTTAGCCACAGCACAATAGCTGTGGCTAACCACGCTGTTTTCAGTAAATACATGACCTCTGTCTCCAGTAGGGGTGCATGCTATACATAAAGCTGTCCGCGGCAGGAGCAGCTTACGCAAGCAATGGTGCATGTCTCGACTGCAGCAAATACAGTATAGGGAAAAGGTCAACGTGAGCTCGCTCAGCATCAGTGCTGACAGGAGTCTATCCGTTGGCAGGCTGTGGAAATACTAGAGCAGGTATTCTTCTCGTCAGTCAAAATAAAACTAGCCTCGGCACAAGTTTCTCACTTTCAGAACGCGCCAATAGGAAATTTAAATCGCAGTTTTAACAGGTGATATTTGATTCACGATCTTACTACGAAAAGTAAGAGAAAGTAGAATAGCTATGAAAAAAAATTAAGCTGCACATTTGAGCACCTGTGCTCAAACTGCAACGAAGCACATTAATAAATATCGTTTTGTTATTTGATGCATTGATACGATTAATTGTACCAAATTTATGTACATACGTCTCTTCACGTAGTATAATATAACCCGGGCACAAAAACGAGACGTCCGCCACCTGCAACAAACTAATGTTTTATAATGACATACCCGACTGGTACTTTCCGAGTGCTCTGGCAATGCAACTAAGCGTTACGCCTACCATAAGTGGCCTCCAGGGACAATAATGAAGGCTGAGTACTTGTGCGGTGCTAGATTTTTAACGCGACAGCGTTAAAGAGCTCGCGTCGCCGAAAAGCCGGTGTCGTCGGTGTCGGCGTCCGCGGCGTTGGCCGTGAGTGAAAAATCCCGGCAGGCAATTTATAAATAAAAATAACTTGCAACATGGGCTGCGTGGGAATCGAACCAGGGTCTCCGGAGTATGAGGCGGAGACGCTACCACTCAGCCACGATTTTTTTTTTTTCTTTCATGGTATTTATTACAGTAGCAACAACCCGATATTCACCAGTTGTGCATAGTCAGAGAATGGAGAGCACACTGACAGTCACTCAGAGAAAAGGCATCGTGCATACTGTGGGTAGAAATGTGGTTCCACTTTAGAAGGGTGGTAAGGATAGGCACCTCACCAAAATGGGGTACCAGTCCGGCTGGGTATCAAGTTCATCATAAACTTGCTTTAGGTGTAGGGTCATTTGGATGAAATTCACCCTTGTAGGTACAACCGTTTCGGCGTTTCTGTCCATCATTCGCGTTTTCCACAAACTGTGCATTCCGATGAGAAAAAACATATCAAAAGGGGCACTATTATCAGCGGTCGGCAGCAGGTATCGCACAGTATGAGCGTTGATGTGAAAGTCTTTTTGTAAAGTCCGTTGGAGGACATCCCAAAATAGTATGGCGTCGGTGCAGCTAATAAAACAATGTTCAATCGTCTCTGGCACGTCACAAAGGCGACAGTTAACAGAAGAGACAAAGATACCCTTTTTCTGTAGCCATGTTTTAACCGGTATGGTTTCACTATGAAGTTTATAAAAGAACGTTTTGCAGCAAGGGGATACATACATTTTACGAACTCGCTTTAGAACATCGTGACCTGGCCATTGAATGTATAGTGATCGGTAACATGGAGGCGGAAAAAGCATGCACAATAGATCTTTGTATAACGTTTCACGCGACGCAAAGTACAAGTATTCAGTGGAAAACCGAACTGTCAGGAAACGAATCGCCAAGTAAACTTCTTGCATGAATCCCCACAAGCATAAACGCGAAGAAAAATTCGAAGAAACAATTAAGTCGGGTAACGCATTAACAAGTGTGACTTGCATGAATGACCGAAGTATAGGATGCGATGTATCGCGAAAAAAGAAGAAACGAGACACTATTTGCCGCACATAAAGATGCACTAAACCCAGCCCACCTTCACTAACGGGCCTGAAAATATTGTCTCGCCTCATGGGCTCAAAAGTTGAAGACCATACGAAGGTTGCAAAGATTCGGTGAAAGCGTTGGATGTAGAGCCTGGCACAATGTATAACTTGCAATACATAGTAAATTTTTGTTGCCAAGAACTTATTGCAGGCCTCGGCTTTCCCAAAAATAGAAAGTCGGTGTGGAACGAATGTCTGGGCGTAACTTTGCAGGGCCGAAACTTGTTCTTTCCAATAGTGTGCGCTTAATTTATATGCGTCTAGCGGCACGCCGAGATACTTTGGCGGGACACCGGTCCAATTAACGCCTGCAAACTGTTCTGGTGTATAGCACCATGAGCCAAACCATAAGCCTAAGCTTTTTGCGGAGTTCATTCGTGCTCCTGATACGCTGCCAAATTCCTCTATTGTTGATACTACCTTTTCAACACTCGACTTATCCGTGCAGAAGAACGCTAAATCATCTGCATAAGCTAAGACTTTTACTTCATGACCCAGTATATTGAAGCCATGGATGTAACTCGACTGAATAACGCTTAAGCATAGCGGTTCCAGATAAAGGGCGAATAGTAATGGGGACATAGGGCATCCTTGTTTTACCGAAGAGCAAATGGAAACGGGTTTAGAGAGTTGGCCATTAATAACTAAACGAGTAGTACAACACGTATAACAAAGCTTAACGCCTTTAAGCACAACGGAGCCGACATTGGCATGCTCCAGAAGAGTAAATAAATAGGAGTGACTGACACGATCAAAAGCTTTAGCAAGGTCTACCTGGAGCATTGCAAGCTGCTCAGTGGAACCGTAACAGTATTGAAGGAGTGTACGGGCGATATGTATGTTGGTTTGAATGGATCGGCCCCTAATTCCACACGTCTGATGGGAACCAATGAGAATTGACATCGCAAATTGCAATCTATTCGATAGAACTTTTGCAAAAATTTTATAATCCACGTTTGACAATGTGATTGGTCGGTAGCTTTCAACAGAACGCAGTTTCTCCTTATCTGCACTTTTTGGAATTAAAACTGTGTGGGTTTTGCAAAAAGATTGCGGAAGGGCGTCTACCTCTAAACTTGTAATAAAAATGTCCAATAATATGGGGCTGATAATTGGTTTGAAAGCTTTGTAAAATTCACAGGAAAGTCCATCAGGGCCGGGTGTTTTCGACATAGGCAGCTGATCAATAGCTAGTTCAATTTCTTGGATCGTAAGGCTACCACTCATAACTGCACATTCATCATCCTGTAATGGTTTTACAAGAGATACAAAACTCTCTAAAACTTTTGCATCGTGATCATCCGGAGGGGCACTAAACAACATAGTGTAGAAAGTTTCGAACTGAGAAATTATGTCATTAGTATTTGTTAGAAGACTACCTTCGGAGTATATTTCCGGAATTACTTTGGAAACAGCGTGACGTCGCTCGTCAAGTAAAGCTTGACGTGTTGGTTGCTCAGATTGCAGAGCGCGCATGTTTCGAGATCGAATTCGCGCACCTCTGTAACGCAGTGCGTCATACTTTTGCAACTCACATTTAAGATTTTCTATGTCAACAATGTAAGTGCCTGGCATTTCGCATTCCATCTGATAAAGGTTGTGTAGGCTTTTAAGAAGTATTGTTTCTTCATTCTTTCTATGGAATGCTTTCAGCGATCCAATTTCTATAGCCACTGTACGAACCTCTTGTTTAAAGAGTTCCCAAGCTGCAAATAACGGCAAGTCAGTAGAAAGAGAATTTTTTAGGGTCATGCGCACGCGATTAATAAATTCCTGATCATTTAGGAGCTCAGAGTTAAGCTTCCAGAGTGCCCACTGTGGTCGGAAATTAGTTACAGATTTCTCACCAATTTTTGCGATAACCATGCAATGATCAGAGAACGAAACTGGGATAGTAGTGCAGGACAGTTCCCGGGAGAGGAGGGATGAAGAAACATAAATCCGATCAAGGCGGGCATAAGAGCGACCTTGAATTCGTGTATAAGAGCGAGCTCCCTGTCCCGACACTCCTATGTCAATGAGCCCTGCACTTTCTAATAGGTTAGATAAAACTTCACCACTCCTGTCCCGCTGAGTGTTAATGCCGCTTCGATCGCACGGATCACATACACAATTGAAATCTCCCATTAACACAATGCAACGATCACAGTCCATTAGACTACGCACAGTATCAAAGAAGACAATTCGTTTTGCAGCGTCATTAAATGCATAGACGTTGACTAATCGCCATGGCACACCCTGCAACACAAAATCACAACATATATATCGACCTTCAGTGTCTACATGGTAACTAAGTGCTGAACAAAATAGGCTCTTTTTCAGAAACAGGAAACAGCCCGCGGATAAACCAAGAGCGTGTGAAACGCAGACGTTATATTCAGACAGAAAAGGTCGCAAAGCCCTTTCTGTCTCGTCATCACTCTCAATCTTCGTCTCCTGCACGGCGACGAAGTCGAGGCGCTTCCTAGACAAAAGCCGGCGAAGCTGCGCCTGTTTCTGCAAAGACCTAAGGCCTCGCACGTTCAAAGTTGCGAAGAGAAGTTGCTGGGACAGGGCCATGGTGACTACCCACTATTTAGACTTGATTTTCTATGCGGTCGGTCCTAGAGGGTAACGGCGAGGCTCCCTCCGAACTCTCACCAGGCCTCCTGGACCGTGATCGCCGGCACTTTCCTGAATGTGTCGATGTTTTGCGGCGACGTGCTTTTCTTGTGGTACTGGCCGTCTCGCTGTCCGTGCTTGACTCTGATCTGTTAGTCGCACGGCGCTTCGGAATTGACGTATCCGCGCTACTTCGGTTGACCTCTGCCAGCACAGCGCACGTGTTGAGGTGCTTCGGTGCAGCAGATGAGTCATCAGCGGCTGTCTCATTCGCTGGCTGGGCGGCAACTGGCTGCGTGGTAGCGGGCGCTTCTTTCTCTTCGGTACTTTCCTTTTCCACGGGCAGTTCTGCGATGTCATTCTCTTTAACATGTAGAGGGGCCTTACTGGCACAGCTGGTATCCGCGCAAGAGTGAACGTCTCCCGTTGCATCGAGAACCTCAGTAACATCCATTATGTGTTCCTGCAAGCTTTCTTCTGGAGGCCTTGTCCTGTGCCGTAACTTGTCGGCGTATGTCACAACACATTCTTCATCTGTGTGACCAAAGCGTCGGCAGGCTTCACAACGTGGGGTTCTGCAGTTTCGACGAATGTGTCCAACCTTGTTACAGCGGAGACAAAGCGGGGGCCGGCCTGGGATCAATACAAGGCTCTGCACTCCACAAACGTGTAGCAGATGCGGAACGTCGCCCACGCCGACTCCATCGGCAAGAGTCAACACCACGTCACGATTGAGGGTGCGCATTTGCTCCATTTCCGATACTCTCCAGCTTTCTACTGATATGGACTTCACTTTCCCGTAAGCCTGGAGCGCATCTCGAATGTAATCGTCTTCCAAACGCTCAGGAAGCCATAAAAGCTTCATTTTTACTTCCGTGGGCTCGGGGTCAATAACAAGGCAGCGTCTACCTTTTACGGATAATTCTCCGCACGTGACTAGCTTTGATTTTGTAATTGATGATTTGCACGTCACCATCCACACGTGCGACATCTGAAATTGTCCGATGGAACTTATTTCCTTCAGGTCAATAACGTTCCGAAGGGCGTCTCTGAAGTCTTGGGCTCTGTACGGTCGACCACTTAAGTCAGCATGCAGGAAAATGGAGTCCGCAACCAGCTTACCGGTAGGAAGACGGGGTAACACAACACGGTAGTCATTGCTGCTGGCTGAAGCCTGAGCAGCACCTCGGCCAGGGGCCGATAAAACCTTTGGAGCGGAGAACATGAAAAAAGCGACCGTTCGGAACACCGTCTTCTTCCTCAGCCACGAGTTCGATGCTTCAAAGTGGTACAAAAGCGCCTCTAGTGAATGCGGTGTTGTCTTAGAAACGTGCCGTAGAAAGTTATACTGCGGTGTATATCGGTAATTATGAGCACGTAACTTACAGAAGTTACCGTTACACGAGTAGCGAAGTACGTTTCCGCTACATTTCTTCTGCGCTTTCCGCACAAGCAGAGCCATCTTGCGGCAAACGCAGAAGACCCCTTCCTTTCAATGTACGGCGCTGCCCCGACAGGTGGCGCGCCACGCGCGCATTGGGGCTGTGCGGGGACCAGTGCGAAGCGCGTCGCGGCCCCGACTCCCTCTCCCCTGACGACGCTTCGCCGTGCTCTCTCACGGGTTGCAGAATCAAGCGTCCTCTCTTTCTTTAGATCACTATCTATATATCTCTCTGCCCGTGCCGATCACGACGTTTGGCTGGCGTAGATCGTTTCCCCTTCCGAGACACCGAGTTCTTTGGTTCGTTCCGCTTGCTCAGGCGCACGTTTCGTTGCCGCGCCGAACGCTGCGTTGCTCGACGCTCACCGCGTGATTGGTGGGTGCAAAGTTCTATGCGTGGCGCCTCGTAAGTGATCGCTGCGCCGTAGCGCATTGTCTTACACCCCTTGGCGGGTCGACGGGAACGCTGTCGTGTTTCACTCTTGAAGGCGAAGCTTAAGCGTCCTCCAATTTTTTGTATTGTTATTTTGAGAGGAAGGGAACTGGTCAAGCTGTTGATACACAATTTTTTTCATTTAACCCTAATCTTTTTGATGTAAATAAAGGTATTATTATTATTATTATTATATCACTAGTAGTCCCGCTTATTCTCGTAAGGCAACGTTAAAGCTATCCTTCGCGACCTTAGTAGCACTCGCGAAGTGCTCTGAAACGACCAGAGAAATATGAAATAAGATTCTGTCTGAAATATTAAAAAAGAAATTCGCCGACGATTACTATGCCTCCTAATGCAAAATTTGAGCGCAGCACTATACGTATATGTAGCTTTTTGCGCAGAAGACGAGGACGAAGGAGAGGCTGAGACACACGAGCGCAGACTTACAACATTGTCGTCTTGTGCGCAAAAAGCTGCATTCATGTCCTACCAACACGCCCAAACAGTCACGTACCTTAGTAAACTATACCTGTTTTCATTTCGCGATATATTGGCTGGCGCGGACAATCTGTCTCGTGGTGCGGCACGTGAGCGAAGCGAAGTGCGGCGCCACTGCCTCGCTAATCTGGTGATCGCGAGAGACAGCGCATGGGGGACGTGTGTGCGCGATCCACAGCAGCCGCCGCACACAGACCTCCCAGACGACTCGTGCTACTCTGGCGCCATCTCGTAGCTATCTTCGCCGCACTACGCTTTTCTGCTCACGTTTTGGCTATACCGTCCTCCTCCGCTTTCCTCCTCGCGTCTATCATCCCCACCTGCGCTCCCCGTTCGCTCCTTGATCCTTCGGTGTGCTCGTTCGCTCGGTTTCGCCGACACCGACGCCGACGCTTGCCACAGGAACGGGCGCCTAATAGCTGCGCTCTATAAAGACCACAATGAGGCCTTAGCTGTCCAACCTCAGCAGCAGTTACATTGAAATGTGATTCTAAGCCAGCTTTGTAGGCGGTAGATTGCACGCGCAGGAAATGGAGCCAGATATTGCAGAAGTTCACGCTGGAGCGTGGCCATCACGTTTCGATGGTTGTCTCGGCAATATGGTGGTGTCTGCAATGAACTTGCTAACAGCGAGGCAAGATCGGCCTTCTATGCTTTTGATGCAGATCGGATTGCCATCTCACGATCAGGTGTCAACTCATCACTCACGTCGCTCACGCATGACGCTACGATAATGTACAATGCTCCCGCTAACAACCACGGACAGACATCTGCATGTATTCGACCCAGATGAGAAATTATGTATACACCTCAAGGTTACGCGAAGCCAGGCATCTTATCGACACAGGATTTGAGGAGGCGTTGCTTGCGGTTTTCGAGCGACAGCGACAAGCGACGGCGATGAGCGGCAGGTTTTGCCGTCGCGGAGGGCGATCCCTCGCTGTCGCCTGTCGCGTCGCTGGTTTTTTGGCCAGCCAGAAAATATCGCTTGACGCCAGGAAGTCAGCGCAGCAACATCCACTGGTAACAGCGATTGCACAACAACATGGCACCAACCAGTCCGTCCTTGTACGCCCCCTTCGATCTGAATTCACTCTTGCAATTTGCTCTGTGCCGTGACAGCAAAAAATAAGTAGTAAAATCAATAATCGCTTCGTCTCATCTCAAACTGAGGACAAACTATCGACGCTATCTTGTCGTTATTATTGTGATCGGCTGTTTGTTTTGATGCTCTTAGGCCTGAGATGCTACCGAGAGCTGCGAAAGTGTTTTAAATTTTGTTCACCAGATGGCGCCACAGCATTTTACGCTGGCTGCATGGGACAGATTTACACTGGGGATGATATCATATTGAAGCTAGATCTACGTCAAACATTGACCACTTGGCACGTTTGAGATTTCTTTACGAGTGTCCGATTGCATTTATTCGCGCAACAATGGAAATCTGCCACCACTTTTTTTCTTGGGATGTCGCATTCACATGGTTGCTCCACGCCACGACGCGCTCGTCGCTGTCGCTCGAACATCGCGTGCATGTGTTTGCCGCTTTAGGCCAGTTGAATACGAACGCTGCCAGACGCCTGAAACACTTATTGATGCCAAAGCATCAAATTGCCCATTGGGTGAAAATGCCGGCGGTGTCTGCAGTAGCGAAACGGCACCTAAATTCCTACTGGCTGTGACGCGACGTCACGATCGCGCCTCTGCGGAACAGAGCGGGCGAATCAGAACAACTGCTGGGCGATAGCACGCCAGGTGTTGCAACACCTGGCGCACTATTGCTCAGGGACGTGGCGTCGTGGTGATGGCATCGCGTCCCAGTGACGTGACGTCTCGCTCACTCGTCGCGCAGGACGTCAGTGACATGCGGCGTTGGCACCGCAGGCTGCTGCTTGTTGGCTCTGGCAGCATGTACCGCTATGGTACATTACTCGCGGTGCAAAACTCGAAGGACTGCTCAGCGGCGTTCAATTCGACGTTAATGCTTTCGCATTCGCAAGTGATAAGAAATGCTTAGATGTCCTCTTGTTTCTTTGTTTGATTGGCAAGCTTACGTGCAGGAGCGACGGACGCCCTGGACGGTTTCCTAGCCAGCGTTGGGAGGGCAGTCACTGTCGGCGCGTTCTCGGCGCGCAGCCTAACAATAAAAGCGCGAGGTAGACAACGGAAGCGTTGTTGGAATTAATACATGCCACTAATTCAGCTTTAGTAGCAGCTTTAGCAGCTTTAGCAGCTTTTGTAGGGCTATTGTGTAATGCACACATGCATTCACTTCTTCCCTTGTTCTCATCATCATTAATCTCTATAAGTTCGCTCTTTTCTCTCTTTCCTAGTACAGCGTAGCAGGCTAGAACGCACCAGCGCAGGCCGACCTCACTGTCTTTCCTGAAAATAAAATCTCTATCAATTATCCATCAAAAATTCGCATCAGGGGACGTGACCATGCAGCTTCAATTCACTTCAATCATTGCGCCTACTTCAATTTCGTTGCTTGACTTTTCTTCCTCGTTTAACCAACTCTGTTAGCGCAAAGGGCCATGATGCACGGGCCCGTAGCAATTCACAAGCTATTCTGTCACGATCGACGGCGTCCTAGGTGCTGTCGGAGAAAAGAAGACGAAGCTCAAAAGCTGCCACGCGCAATGCTATGGCGCCGAGAACAGCGGCCGCGCGCCTCGTGGAGGAGCACGTGTGCCACATAGCAGAAACGTGTCTTCCGGAAGCGACTTCTTTCCACGACCATGGTCCGCAAGAAGCAGCTCGACCGCGCCAAGAAGCGATCGCGCTGGAAGGCCGACGAGGAGGAACCCAAGTGGGACTCGACCGTCTGTCACGCCTTGGAGGCCCTGCAAGGTCTCGTGTTTCAGGGCGCCAACGATCGTTGCAAGTCGGCTCTGCTCAAAGAACTGGTGCGTGCTTTTCTCTACAGGGTTGTTGTTCTCTTTGTGTTCTTTTTTTTTACCTCATAGGCACGATTGTCAGAATGGAGGCGCTAGTTTGGCATGTTCTTGGAGCTCATGCCAACTGCTCGAGCGCATTGAATAGGGTCATTTTCCCACGTTCGCTAAAGACTTGTATCTGTTGGGTTGTTCAAGAACTGACATACATAATCGTCAGAAGGAACTGGCAGCGCTGATATACCGTATTTACCGTGCTATAGTCCGCACCTGCTGTATAGTCCGCAGGGACGAATCGTTATACAGTAAAGAAGCAAACATTTTATTGTCAACTAGCAGACTGCATATAGACTGCATATAGTAGTCAAACCTAAAACCCGTCAAAATCACTCTGGTCGGTGCTGTCAGAGCAAAACAAGTCAAGCATGTTGGATTCAACGAACGCCTCGTCAATGTCTTCAGAATCTTCTGAGTCAGAACACTTTCGTTCTTGAGTACGCGCGACTACGCTGAGCTTGAACGATGTCGTGAAGGCTCTATGCCTTTTCAGTGCCATCGCAAGTGTTCTTGTGTTTTGCGCATCTGTGAAGCTGCGTATTGCAGACGTGCGCGGTGCGTTTTGCAACGAGGTTTCACGCATGCGCTCACAAGTCGAAGCACTCAAAAGCCGCCACTTTACATATCACAAGCAGCATTCGCTTGCATATCATGAGCTGCCAGTATAGGGTGGAAAATATTGCTCGTGCGCATCGACGATTAATTGCGCAGTTGATTGCGCCGTGTTTTAGCACGGAAGACCTTTGTGGGCGCAGTGTGAATCAGTTTTTTTATTTTTCAAGCGTGCTTCCGACCTTAAAAAAAAGATCATTTATAGTTTTCAACCATAGATAAACCGCATCCCGCAAACTTCAACTTTTAAACTTGTATATTCTGCGGACTATAGTCCAGTAAATACGGTAAATTTTTTTCTGGCTTTTTTTTGGGGTCTACATTTCAATCATCTTCCAAGTTTGAACGTGTACACGTGTAGCTTGTTGATCGAGGTGGGACCCGATTCGCAGATGTGTATCAAATACTTCACGTCTTGTATGTGTCCTATGAGAGTCAAGCCTACGCCATCTTGTTCTAGAAGCCAGCGCCTTCAGCCGCTCTACTACTTGAATCATACGCCTCGAAAGTGCGAAATGTAGGACTCGCTATGTCATGTGCCACAAGTTAACAGTGATGTCACATGCGTTTATGATACATTCGCACTTGAGAACTCGGTGTTGAAAGCTAGAAAACTTTCTGGCTGCAAGAACAGAGCATGGTTCATGTTTTCTATACCGCTTCTTTGATGGCGTAGCGAACTGCTTGTACCGTGTTGCCAGAGTCGCCTTCGTCTCCACTTTGTCGAAAGAAAAACAGGGGGATATTTCAGGCCGTGTTCACAAAGCTTTCCTTACGATATTACCGTGCGCTTCTGGCCATCATCGTGTCAACTGTTCATTCATTCATTCATTCATTCATTCATTCATTCATTCATTCATTCATTCATTCATTCATTCATTCATACTGTCAGCATACATGCCAGAACAGGAGTTGATGTGGTTGGGTACAAATAAGCCATTCATTCTGGTTACAAGAACAAAAATAATTCCATATATTTGTAATTTAAATTTTAGCAGATACAAAAGCGAAAAAAAGGAAAAAAAAAATGGGAGTAAGCACACTGGCTCATTCGTAGCCGAAATGTTACATGAAGCAAACTTCCGCATTACTACGTGCCTTGAGTCACCTCACCCAGCTACAATAGCATATTTAACAGAGAAACTTAACATTTTATTAGACAAGTACATGTATTATTCTGCTTGTTCCACTTATCCACATTTCTGGAAAAAAGAGATGTTTTTAAACGCTCAGTTCATTAAAGATTTGATGTGCTTGGCGAACTTAGTACGTGACTGTGACGTGCTGAGAGATAAATAGTTTGAAATTTTCGACTTGAAATAGTCATGTTATAAATTAAGAATCTGAAGCTGATAAATTTTTGGCCTCATGGCCGTGCAGTCAGTGCTCCGGCCTTTCTCCTAAGTTAAATTATCAGTGTACACGGTGGAATGAGTATACAGTAAGCTTAAGTGCCTTATTTCGAATGCGCTCACTTTTGCTTATGTTTTATTGTTTGTATGGCTGCCATACCGGTCTTGCCTATCCCAGCAACACAATTGTTTTGTACGCGATAAGCTTCTGCTTAGAGCCGTTTCGTTAAAGTTTCGACGTAGCATTCAAAGTTTATTTTTCCACTTATCGCAACTGTTACCAACATGAAACGTCCACTTTATGCTATTTGTGACGTATATAGATACAGCTTACGTCTGTATTTCGATACTCAGTGAGTGGTGTATGACGAATGCAGACTAAAGTACAGTCGATTGTTTTATTTCACTACAAAAGTACATACGCGTATATAAGATATATAATGTCGTAATGAGGTTTAAGTGGTGCTTTTTCCAGTGTCGTTTGCATACAACCTTCTTTTTTTCTTGCTAGTGTTCCTATTTGTTTCCCGCTATGCACGCCAACAACAATTATTGTTAATTTAAGTGTCCGTTTAGTTTCGTTTTGTCATCAAGGGACTAGTATCTTGAGTTAACGACGGTGTCATCAGCATATTTCTTAATCACGGTACAAATTGCTTCGAAAAATCACCATTCATGTCACTAATATAAACAGACAACAGTAATAGTCCTATTACAGATTCCGGGGGAGCACCTGAACCTACGTCCTTCTTAAGCTTGTCACGCCGTCTGAACAAAAATGAACTAAAAATAAAAGCTGCTTTCTTTGCGACAAGATTTAATCCACTGCACACGCGCAGATTATTCGTAAGGCTGTAACTCAGGGTGGAAATTTTTGTTAGAACCTTGTCTAAAATCGAGAAAAATATCAACTTGTCTCCTTGCATGTCATCATCATCATCATCATCATCATCATCATCACCACCACCACCACCATCATCATCATCATCATCGTCGTCGTCGTCGTCGTCGTCATCAACATAATCATCATCATCAGCAGCAGCAGCAGCAGCAGCCTGTTTTATGTCCACTGTAGGACGAAGGCCTCTCCCTGCGATCTCCAATTACCCCTGTCCTGCGCCAACCGACTCAAACTAGAGCCCGCGAATTTCCTAATTTCATCGCTCCACCTAGTCCTCTGCCGTCCTCGACTGCGTTTCCCTTCTCTTGGTACCCATTCTGTAACCCTAATGGTCCAATGGTTATCTAACCGGCGCATTACATGACCTGCCCAGCTCCATTTTTCTTTCTTGATGTCAATTAGAATATCGTCTATACCCGTTTGCTCTCTGATCCAAACTACACAGATTCGTTCCATCGCTGTGCGGTCCTTAACTTGTTCTAAAGCTTCCTTGTCAGTCTCCAAGTCTCTGTCCCTTATGTCAGCAGTGGTAAAATGCACCGATTGCACACATTCCTTTTCAATGATAATGGTGAGCTTCCAGTCAGTAGTTGACAATGTCTGCCGTATGCGATCCAACCCATTTTTATTCTACGAATTTCCTTCTCATGATCAGGTTCCCTGAGATTAATTGACCCAGGTAAACATACTCCTACACATACTCCAAGGTAATCCGTTAATTCAGTAAGAATACCTGCAGTTCAGGGGCCGGATTCACGAAACTTTTGTTCTTCGTACTTATTTTTCATTGGCTGGCCACCTTCGCTGATATTTCCGACGTCACGCTTGGTTCGCATCTGCTCTTACCAACAGTTCTAGCGTAAGAAGCCGTTCTTTTTTGTCAATACAGGCCCAGCATATTCGTCGAAACCATGTTGATGAGTGATCAGTGTTTGATCAGTTTTAACAAATTATATTAAAAGTTTAGTCAATACATGCTCCACATTTTTACAACGCGTTCTCGCCAAGGCTACAGATCTATATTTGCTCACACCATCTTTAGCACACCCTTTGTGTACTGATCACGCCGATTGTTATCATCAGTAACAAATAATATGCACAAATAATAAGGAAATAATGGAAATTTGGTGAATGTCGACCATGTTCCTTTATCTTTTTTTCGGGCGTACGTGTATTGTAACAAGGTATCGGAGAACGAGGCATAATTTATTATCTGATTTACTGATGGCCACTTTTTCTCAATAAACTTGAACATCTGAGCGAACGACTCACCGAATCCAAGAGTGCTGAAAATCACGATTAGATCCTAAAAGCGCACAACTCGCTCCAACTTTGTTGTTGAAGTTGATTTGAAAGAAACTGAAAGCCATGCTCCGCCCCTCGTTTATCGTGGGCGTACGGCACTCGCAGGAATGGCGACAAATTTGGGGCGAAAGAAACGGGATGTGCACCGCGGCGTTGCGCATGTATGTTCCTGTTTCCGTGTGCAGACCAGACCAATACGCAGATATTAGCGCAGATCTTACGAATAAATGCAAGAAACAATAGCAAATATTAGTGCCTTTATTACGTAGGCGTTAAAACAGGTCAATCGAAATTGGAACTGTATCCATAAGCTCCCTCTCTGCGACCTAGGAATGCTAACCCGGCACTCCTCTACATCTGCGAAAAATTTTCACTTCATGAGTGCGACGCATATAGGTCACGGCCGTAATAGTCGTTTTAGTAAGTGACAGGTTTTTGCGCATTACCGGCGTACCCGCCGTGGTTGCTCAGTGGCTATGGTGAGGGCTGCTGAGCACGAGGTCGCGGGATCGTATCCCGGCCACGGCGGCCGCATTTCGATGGGGGCGAAAACGCCCGTGTACCTATATATTCAGGTGCACGTTAAAGAACCCCAGGGGGTCGAAATTTCCGGAGTCCTCCACTACGGCGTGCTTCATAATGAGAAAGTGGTTTTGGCACGTAAAACCCCACAATTTAATAATTGCCGGCGTAACTTCAGTAGTAATTCGCGAAGCCTTTTGGGTACGTAAATTACTGTAGCATTGCAACAAGCCATTTTCTTTGAATCTTCTCTTTTCTATTTTAAGCATAATACGGTCTTTCTACTTTTCAGTACAAGAGATCGCCATTACTTGCTGCAGCCTACTGCGGCCACCATCCATCAGTAGAAGCGTTGTTGAATGCTGGAAACGATGTAAATGTCACCGCCAGGGTGAGTCTCATTTTGCTCACACCACAGTAGACAGCCACCAATCAAAAGCGCGGGCGGGTACATGGAGAGACGCGCTTTGTGCCAGGGCAAGCGGAGGGGTAACCTCTTTTTAGGTGTCAGAACTGCTTCGCATAACAGCAAATGCGAAAGTGCTGTCAGCACAAGAGGCTACTGATTGGCTGTCTTCTGAAGTGCTTATTGCGTTTATGCTCTTCTCATGACACATTAAACGCAAGATGCCTATAACTACGAGACGTCTTTTGCTCGTTTATTTACGGATCAACGCAATGAGCGGTAGACATTGTAATCATTCCTTCTCATGTATATTTCTGGAAAATAATGAAACGCCGAACATTCCGCCTGCTGTGTACCACTGCGAAGGGCACCCATCTTCTGAGCAAAGGCAAAAAATAATACATGCATGCTAACGGCTTTGAGCCTCAGTTATACTGTTTTGCGAAATTTCTCAGCCCGCCATGACATAGCGCACAGTGTGCTGAAGGTCGCCATGTATGGCCACATTGTCCTTTTTCATTCATTTTCTGTTTTTAAAATCCATTCCGTGACTAAAATTTAATTGCATGAGACGGATGTGCCTCGGTTCATTAAGAATCATATGCAATCTCGCGCCACTATGACCCGTTTTCCTTTGCCTTAATCAGCGTCTTTAATTGAATGTTTGCATCAAATTAATAATCGGTCATGCCTCTTCGCATATTAATTTCTTGGTGTACTGTATGGGGCTCACAGTCTGTTCTATAAGTTTAACGCGACACGTCAGCTTGCATCATGACATAAAGGCGTTCTCTTTGTTTACTTAAAGGACGGAAGCACGCCTGTAATTCTCGCCATAAGTCAAGGCCACACGGATATTGCTTTGAAGCTGCTGCAGGGAAACGCTGACGCAACCATCGTCAACCAGGCAAGCATCGCCAGCCAGGCATTTAGGCTGTTCGCCTGCGTAAACAAAGTTCAGCGCGCATATCTTCACCAAATGTTGGCATCTGCGCAAACGGTCAGGGAAGCTAAGTTTTGTCGTAAAAGCAACGTCTCCCGGTACATTCTGAGATGCTGTAGTCAGTTGGGCTACGATGATATAAAGCTCAGCTTGATAGAATTTTGCTATAACGTGGACATATGTAACTCAGGATAAAACGCAAGAGAATGAAAAAAAAATGCCTGTATTAGAGCGTCCTGACGTAGTGCTCTACCATGTTACTGTAACTATACCCGATCGATCCGTGAATATCCAGTTCACGTGCTCTTGGTGATGTGCGAAAGCAATCAATTGAAAACGATAGATGTTCACAATTTATCGAACATTTACCGCCCTTCTGTCCTGAAAATTTGCTGTTTAGAAAATCGCGATGCCACAAGGTTGATGGACGACTACAATGCTGTTTTTTCAATCTTGTACTCGAATGAGCAATAATATGTCGTACGACCTCTTCGGTTCTTGTAGGCTCATGACAAAGAAAGGATCACGCCTGTATTTCTGGAAATTTTAGAGCACTCAGCAGACAGAAAATAAAAAGTTGTTGGCAAATAGATAACGCATCGGTTTACAGTCATTGATCTCAAAGAAATACTGATGCCAAGATTATTATTACTATAGTTCTGCGTACACGTCTCGAGCATGTGACCTACTCGATCGATTTACAGATGCAAGAAAAAATATAGGCGCAGCACAGGACAATTTCATAACATTTGCATTAAGTGGAGGTAACCTGACACACAAGTCGATTCAGATACAGTAGAAAGGCCCACCATTGCGTTTGTGCCTTTCTTGTCTTAAGACGGTTCCTTTCACAAGAGCCCGTCAGAAAATGTTTCTTTAAATCTTACTTTCTTTGCTGATATAAAGAAGTCCTTGATTTTTAATAAGACACCCGACCGAATAATGAACTCCATAAAATTGTTTCCTCCTTCACCACCTGTCTTGTTCAAGTGCGTGTTTTCGCTGGACCGAATATTTCTTTGGACCAGCTAAGTGGCCGCCACGACTGCACTGGAACACTGCGCTGCGGGGTGTGTGTGTGCGCTGTGAATGAAGGCGCTCGTTCATCTTGCTTTCGATTGTTTTGGTTAGCGGTACGTTATCCGTGCCCCGCGCTTTACGACAAGGGAGCCCTCAATGTCATGAGGCATACAAATCGAGACCATATCACAGGTGGCCAGTTCTTCGTACAGCTCCGATTGTAATCGTTGCGGGACGAAAAGATCAAGCCTGCTCAAGCACGGGTGACTTGACCATTTAGGATCCTCTGCTAAGAAAAGCCAGAATAAATAAATAAATAAATAAATAAATAAATAAATAAATAAATAAAATAGAATGTCACGCTCACGCAGCAGCACACCACCGCTCACGTGCTCAAGACAGCAGTAATGAATGCTGTACAGTCGAGAGCAAAAGTTTAAAAACCACAGCATAAAAAAAAATTAAAATTTTTGCTAGGACAGCTTTGCAACGTGTAATTTATTCAATATATTCCAGTGGTCGAACACACGCATGTATAGACTTCACCACTTGATTTCAGCTGACATGTCCAGGCTATGAAGAAAAAAAATTGTGGTCGCTATTGATCTTGAAACCTCTGTTCATGACTGTACATTGGTTTCAATACAAACACTTTGCGATAATTGAACAGTGTGTGCAGCAAGATAAATAACAGTCTTTTGCGTGTATTTGTGTAATTCCGTTGCCCTAGGAAGGATACAACGCGATTCATTTGGCGATACAGAAGATGAATACTGTCTTATTCAACGAACTCTGGATGAAGCTTGAAAAACTAGGCCGCACAGAGAGCTCACTAATGGACAAGGTGAGCTTGTAAATACTTTAATACTTTCCGACGGGTTTAGTACACTTAAATATCATTCTGGTTCTTTGTCTTTTTCTTTTTTCAGAACAACAAGACTCTGCTTCATGCCGCCGCTGAAATTGGGTGGGACTACTGTGTAGCATTCCTCTTAGGTCGTTCCTCGATAGACATCGAACAGAAAAGCAGGGTAATGTTTTATCAAGCCTCCGCCCTAGTTCGATATGGCAAGAACGTGTGTTCGTTAGAGTATTACTGAGCGCGAACGCTATCATTAAGAGACAGAGCTGTTCGAAATCATGGATCAGATTTCTGACGTTTTTTTTTTTTTTCCATAGCATCAGCTGCTTAGAGCCTATTCATGCTTTACCGCGTCCATCCTCCGGCTTCAGTCCGGTCTTCGGCGTGTTCGGGGTCAATTGTCAAAGAATCCACAAACGAACATAGAGAAAGCGGGCTTATCATCTGTATATAGGGAGCACCACACACGTATGTGGTGGTGACTCTCTAAAAGCAAGTAGCCTATAAGAATAACGTCCGGATTGGGAGGGTTCTATAGACACGGAATCGATTGGGAGGTTCAACAGAAACGGTGATTCCGCAGAACCACTGACATGTTTCGGCCGCTGAGAACTGTAATGGCCGAGCTCAGAGTGCATAGGTCTCTGATAAAGCGGCCGTATATCGGTAGCGGCGCATACAGTGCACTCCGTAAGTCCTAATAACCTGCTAATGGGGTGCACCGACCGAATGGGTACTTTTTCTGAACGATCGCGAATCTGTTGAACACCCATCTCGTCCTATGTGCTTGAATCGTTTCGTGCCTAAAATGGTAACCGTTATATTTTTTTTTTGTGTTCAGGTTTGGTTCCGGTTCACACGCGTTACAAGAATATTGGTTCCGGTTCGGGTTTAGTTCGGGACAAAATTCCGGTTCAGATACGATTTTTGGTTATGCTTCGTTTCGACACAGTGGAAAGGCGGCTTTTGCGAGGACCAAGCTAGTACTTGTCCAGATATCGGAATATACATGTAGGAACAAAAGCGTGTGCTTCTAGACGTGTCGATCATGACACGATCGCCGCTACAGACTAGCGTCTTACTACCGTACACTATATAACCGTATCACGCAAGTATATAGCCGAAAATGCCACTACCCAGGGACCCGTTTTTATTGGTTTGCACGTGTAACCATGCATCACGCTGAAACAAAGGCATTTGCAACAAGCACTCGCATATAAAGCTGTACTAGTAATTCAGTATTATAAAACGATGGTATTTTTCACATAAGTGATCTCTTTATCGTGCTAAATAAGCTTCAGCATGAAAAGTCCATGGTAGTCTTTGGCCTAGATGCCCTTGTGCCGAAAAGCATTATTAATCATTAAGTTTCAGCACGAAGAGTGGTTTTAGGCCGTTGGAGCGCTTTACTTTTTGAGGCTTGTGCTGGATGCTTGAGGACAGGATGCTACAGGCAAAATTTTCACAATAAAGATGGTACTTGTCCCTGCTTTATGCAAGCCAGGGAAGCGACTGAGGGTATTTTAATGCACGTGTAATACCTTTCAGCTTCAAATAGACGACGCAGGCACAATGATCCAGGAGGCATGGTGATTTAAAAGAGGCCACAGGGAGATTACATGCAAAATGTGGAAATAGGTAAGAGGCGGTTAGGTTAAAACATTGGTGAAAAAAGCTGAGAGAACATATGTTAGGGCGTGAAGAAAAAGCACGTGACACGTACTATCAGCATAAATTTAAATGCGAACAAACTGAAAACAATAAGAGTGCGTTGTTGCATTTCTAGCTTCGCCCGTATTTTTAGCACTCGGTCATGTCAGGTTTTAAAACGTACATTTGGGACTGCAACATGCTTACGAATTCGCTACGCAGTGACTGCACATCGCACTCCATGTCATTATGCATGCTATAGTGTATTTTGTTCACTCTCCTTCTGTTTCGCGTTTGAATTTATGTTGATAGTACCTTTCTTTACGGTAAGCTGACATGTTTCATGACCCCAACACAAAGGGCAATCAATCAATCAATCAATAAATCGAGCCAGTCAGCGGTAGATCGACGGCAGACCGCCGCTGAAAAGGTAAATAAATGGCAACTGGTCCTATGAACAGAACAACTTGAAGATGAACGATCGGTTATGGACAATACATTTCAAAAGTCGGTGTTGCAATATCTGCATGAAGCGGGCTGCATGCTTACATGTAAATTAATTGCCACATTATGTCAGGGGCAACCTAGTCAAATAAAAAAAAAACTGCGGAAAGAGAAATGGCGCGAAGAAAGTGCGGATTAGCGCCTTCTTCATGTACTGGCTTTGACGCAGTTTTTCTGCTCAGCTCATTAACCAGCAAGCTCAAAAACAGTTGGAAGACAGCGCTCTGTCTACATTCTAGTCATTTTTATCCTGTGTAATATTCTGTGCTGATGGGTACTATGGATTGCTACTTCGAGCTCACGCATATCAGCACTTTATTAAGGTATGAGGATGTTTTAGTACCATGGACTATTAGCTGGAGTCAGAATTCGTATAAAAATAGTGGCTTAAAGGGCCTACTCCGTCATGCAGAATACATTAGTTAAAATGGAGCTGTCGTATTAATTCATTTATTTTTTGAAGATAATATTGAAATAAGATGTTAGGTACTATGCGTCGTCAGATGGCGCCACCGCTCGATCTATAAAATCTCTGAAATCTAAATCCCAATTACCGCGGTCTTTGTTTCACCCGCAGATTATGTTTACATGCAGGATGGGAGGACGCCTATGATGTGCGCCGCCGCTGAAGGGCAAACTGACATCGTCGGTCGCTTGCTTCAAGCTGGGGCGCATGTCTTTGCCGAGGACCAGGTAAACAATGGTGGCAGGGGTACTTGCCGTTTTCTTTGTCCATTTAGAAGTATGCAAGTCCGTGGCTAATAACTAATAATCATTCACATACGGCAGATATGTATGAAAAGACAAAAAAAGAAACGAGAGAGAACTAAATATTTTACACGTATGGAAGTAATTTTTAAAAGAGGCTTAATTATGATTGGTTTGGCTCCCACAGGTGGTCAGTTGTGTTTTCGTCTTTTCTCATATTCCCCCTTATTTCTACATTTCATTAAAAACTAGAGTTAATTTCCACAATGCTCTCATCGTCTTCGTTGTCTGCTAGCTTTATATAGTTGCGACTAACAAAAATCGAGCCTCCCGGTTCCCTTTCTTGTTTATTTCTATTAGGTTATTTTTGAAACTGTTTACTTAGAGTCAGTCACTGTGGTGTTTCTCGATATATCAGTCACAAGCAGCTCCTCGTCGTGGTAAGCCAACACCTCCTAGAGAGGTTTTCAGGCCTGTGAGTCACGTGATATGACGTCGGCTACGTCACCGCGATGGCCGGCTCGCTCCTGCTCTAACGCGGTGCGTTGCGACTCATACGTTGAATGCGTGATACCGTCCGGTTTCATATTCTTTTTTCTCTCTACAAGCAATTCAGTCTCTCAGTTGTGTTTCGCACTACCATTAGATAAAAAAGCTATTCACGCTTGCACGGAGGGTATACCTGAGTGGGCTGGGATATATAATTATGAAAGCTGGAGAGGCTGTTTGCAGCATTAAGACGTCGTGCGCTACTTGACTGAAACCGGGCGGCGTTCACTGAGGTACTTTTTAACAATGAAATAGTTAACTATCAGAACAATCAACCCATTCGTTAATGTACACTCAAATCACAACCGCACTGCGTAGCGTTAATTTCGATTACACACAATGCTTTAACAATATCATCAACATAGTACAACAAGAGTATTCACAATGACACAATTTGCAAATCAAGCACCAAAAAAATGAATGCCCTGAAATGCAATGTTCCTCTATATCAGATTCAATTCAAATTACTTCATTGTTTAAGTCATACATACAAGTCCGTTCAGATTGGGAGTGAGGATCTGAACTTACCCAAAACATTCACAAGTATACGCAATATAAATTAGATGCATAGTGATTATTTAACGCACGATGTCCAGTTATCAATTTGTCAGAGTAATATTCAAATGCGTTCAATTTTAGAGACTATACCTCGACATAGTAGTGTTCACATAAAGTACATCGATCCCAAGATCTAAGAAAAAGAACGTTCTATATAGAGTTAAAATATGAATGCACTCGACTGCATACAATAAGCTCAGCTTTTAGTTGCCGTCAGGAGCACACAATACAGATAACGCAAGCAAACAAGTCAGAAAAAAGCAGTAAGTACATCAAATTCACAGTGACTCTTTTTCAACAACCAAAATGCATGAAAGATGCAATTTAGCCTTGCAAGACAGTGAATTGCCAATATTCAGTCCTCAGTAAAGATACGAGCTTTCCCTTTGTTATTTTGCCCTCTGTTATGAAATACGTGCAAGTTCATTCCTTTGCTTGCAAAGGATGCTTGAAATTATGTTTGCCGCGCAGCTTGCTAGCAAACTGGTTAACTGCTACACGATACCTGCGCAGATAAGATTCTGCGTTTCAGAAAAACATTCGCTTGCATACAGAAAAAAACAGCGATAATAAACATAGTGATGTCACGAATGCGTTAAGTTCGCAACGCTTTGTATCGTTTGCTAACTGCACGAATATAAATTACATTCACCTAGAAACAAAAATGCGTGCTGAGGAAGAATAGCAGCATGAATACAATTGATATACAAATTTTACCTTAGTATATGCTGTTGATGTGAAATCCTTTCGGGGAATGGCACGCAACCACTTCGTTCGCGTGTCCTCATCTTTGGGGAAACAAAAGGCTTTCACCTTTCTCCCAGTATCGAAATTGCCGGTGCATAGCAGCGCACAACACGTGTTCGGCATCGTGCCTGCCGTCAGACATGACAACAATGCGAACAAATATCCACGGCAATCGCTGCAGACGCAGCACACGCGCAGCACAACACACAAGGAAGACACCGCGTTTTCAGCGGCAGCAACGAACAGCCAAGCGAAGTGACCGCGTTGAATGCAGAGCGACTTCGTTGCCGCTGGAGCTGCGCTGTCGGCCGGCGGGTTGTGACGTGAGAATTTTGGGCGCCGGCCTTGTGAAGTATATAGGAGGTGTTGGGTAAGCACCAATCCGAACATTTTTGAAGCCCGAAGTCTTCTTCAATCGAGGAATGGCGACGCGCTGCAGTCGGCGAAGTCAAAGAGCTTCGAGTCGAGGTTTCAGGATTTAGTGGTTAGGCCAGCGAGCTATATACTTTCAGGTAAATTATTTTGCTTAATCACTGCTAAATGGGACTGACTTCATTGTTGCCCGGCTTCACTTCCGAAGTTGCAACGTGTCCTAAAGCGCTTAAGTAAGAGGATAAACTGCATAACTTTATTATTATTGCGATAGCAATTATATGAACACTCCAGACGCATTTTCGCTGTTGCCGTCGCCGTGATGTTCCGTATAAAGTCCAAGCGCGATAACACCGTCGCCGTGCGTCTTATGCTGCATGTGCGAATGAAAGCACGCGAAGGAAGGAAGCGGAGAGAAAGCGCGACGTCTTCCGTTGCGCGAAAAGCCGCCAGGGAGATGCGAGGGAGAGTGGGGAGGGGCCTGCTTGCTCTTCGGCAGCAACTGCGCATTTCGCGATGGGGCTCAAGGGGGACTGACGATCACGCATGGCTCTATCTCGCGCGTCATATATGGAGGAAAGCGGGGAGGCAGCACGGGAGGAAAGGGGGGGGGGTCTTCGACTCCGCCAACAAGCGCGTACCTTGCATGGCCACTCGTAGCCACGCGCGGTCACGCCTGCCCTATATTGAAAGGCATCTGCAGACGGCTCATACCTCTGTGCACGCTGTGTTCTCACCGCTCTTGTGTTGAAGTGATGGACCCCACGAAGGCCACTTCGCTCGGTGCTGCTGCCGCGCTTGCTCACATAAGCGTTTTGACAGCGAGTGTTCGCGCTCACCGAGTGCGATTTGTACATGTTTGCTTGTGAGCGCTGACACGACACGCTTGTTAATTCAGTTAGTAAGCGAATGTTTCAAACTTTATACTGCAGATAAAACTACTATCCTTGCTTCGCATAGCTGCCTACTAAATTGCTATCGCAATCGATGCTTCACCTTTCGGGTAAAACTGCGACTTGTTTAGTGTATTACACGTTAATATTTGTTGTGCAAGTGATGTCATTATCACCACTATCATCACTATTAATTGCGCTATCAGACACGGGTCATTTCTTTTAAAGAAAGCTCTTTTTGAATAAGAAATAAGAGGCCGTATAACTAGGTGTAACGGTGCACCATATTAGTATGAATACCAAAGTTCTTTTCAAGATAGATGTATGAATACACGCGTACCATGCATTCTGTGCACGTTAAAGAACACAAGGGGTTCAAAATTAATCCAGAGTTCCCCACGACGGTGTGCCTCAATCATATCGTAGTTTTGGCATGTAAAATCCCAGAATTTAATGACAGTGGCCACTACTGTATTATTACTTAAACGCATGACCCAGCTGGTGCTAAGAATGTTTCTCTATATTGCCAGGCGTCGTTGTTTTATTTTCTTGGTGGTGTTCATTTTGAGTGTATGATCGACAACGCGACAACTTATACTCAAAATTTCTTGATTGTTGCGAGTTTTATAATGAACGAGGCGTGTCTTGTCAGACTGCGCTCGGGTCGCGAATAGTTTTGTACTACATTCTCGAATGTATACGCGAGCACCAATGATTAATCTGCAATTTACGGTTAGGCATGTACAACCGCCGGACGAACTCCATCCGATTCGGTGAGCTATGACCATGCTCGCCACTATCGTTGTGATATGAGCATTTTTTGTCCCTCTGGGCACAAGCTCCTCCAATACAGATCCGGATTCCTAACTCACACTATTGGCGGTATTTCTCGTTCTTCACCGTCACCACAAGGTGACAATGTTTTGAAGGCTGTCGCACATGACAAATGAAAAGCTTTTGAAAACAGTAGCAATGACTTTCACTAACAAGAAAAAGCCCTTACGTTTCTCGCACATAAAGAGTTAGCATGATCTTTCGCACACGACAGCTGTCTTAACAATTGGTGTTGTTAACATTTGGTGCCATCTCTTTCCTATTTCACGCTCGGGTTGTTCGGCCTTAAATGACACCAAGAAACTATACATCGTTGATTCCTTAGTCGTCAAATGTTTTCGACACTGTCATATAACTATAGGGAGTTTTTAAAGGTTGAGTTCCCAGTTCAGAGATACTGGCTTGTTTCATATTTTCTTGATTGCCTCTTCATGGCAGCCGAGAATGTTGCTCAGCACACTGCTGAGTCGAGTCAGATATTTTTCTGGGCTGCAATACCGACATATTTCTAAATGCAACTGATGCCTAAAGTATCCAAATAACCACTTGACACTCACGTCCTGTTAACTCTTCGCAGTGTGGTGCGACGGCGGCATGTTTAGCAATTTGCCGGCGGCATGATGCAACCGCAAATGTGCTCTTCAGCAAGATGAATGCAGCTGAAAAGACACAGTATGTATCGGTAAGACAAAAACATGTATTCATGATGATAGTCTTTATTTGTGTTGAATGAAACTACTTGGAATTTTGTTCTAGCTAGCGAACCTAGCTAATTAGTAAGGTTAGCTAGCGAAGTCAGGAAGAAATCTAGCAGAACAGTTAGAAGTTTCTTCAGGCTTGCAATTTCGCGTTTATTTCTGTTCTGCTCTGAACCATAGCGTGTCCAGAAGACACAGTGCCCCTCGGAGATGATTCATGTTTTCTCGCACACATAGTTGCGCACGCATTCTTCAGCTCGTCATAGCACACCTTTCCGTATCGCAATGGAACAGTTAGGTGAAAGCGTTAAAGCGATCATATTCTTTTGATTGAGTAAAGGTTATTGCAAGTTCAGCAATAAATTTGGTGAAATTAAAACTTACACTAAACAGATATCTTGGTCTCTCGAAATCTGTCTTAGTCAAGCTGAAACTTGGCTGTCACATCGAGCTGCGTACAGCAACCTCGTACTTATCATGGCCCATTAAATGGCGGATTTTGTACACGGGCAGAAAGGGCTTTGGGAATGGAGGCGAGACCTTCCGCAACTTTCCATCTGATGCGGCAATCTTAAATGTCCTGCTGGTCCGTAATGAGTATTATTTTCAAGATCTAGCTGTACTCTTCTGTGTAAGTTAATAGGAACGCGTCGTGTTCTTTTTGTGTTGACATGCACAGATGCTGCAATGATACCGTTACATCACATATATGAGGCACTATTCACAGGCAGAAAACGTTCGAAAGCTCATTTGTTTTTGTAAACCAGCGAATGGCTTCGGTATCTTTGAGTTACTATAAAACGTACTCAGGCCTGTGGTTATATACGTTACACTTTATCTGGAGGAAAGCCTCTTTCTTTATAAAAAACTATTGCATATTTTTATGAAGTGCTGTTTCGTCTATTCATAAGATCACAACAAGTGAATTTTGCAGGAGTGCATTTAGATCAGACGAAAGCAGAGAAAAAGTATGTTGTATATGAAAAAACATCTTAAAAACTATTTTGGATTACAATAATCTAATTTCACAACACATGGAATGCATCTAAACGATCCCAGTCTTCAGCGTAATCCAGTCATTCTTTTTTTTTCACTCACATGTCAGTATAAGAAGTCATAGGTGCATTTGACAATCGTTGCTGTGATATGACAAGCGCACCGTAAAGTTGGCAACATTCATAGCAAGTATAGGCCATTCTCTCCCACCTAGAAAATATATCCAACGTCAATTGAAAAAGCAAAAGTAACTGGGATACATGTGATACATAAAAAGAGGGACAAAAACAGCATTACCAATTACCGTCCTATATTCACTTCAGGTTTTTCAAGATTTGCAGTGGTTATTCAAAAGCACTTTGCTTCATTATTTGACTAAGTTAATGCAATAACTGAAGCTCAGTGTGGTTTTCGCAAGTACCAATCTAGGTATCCTTCATCAGGAGTTCATAGGAGCATGGAAATTAAACATGTTCTTGGTACATTCACTGGTTTCATAAAGGCGGCTGATGACTTAAATAGAACACTTTTAATTGATAAATTGACAATACCATGGTGCACACCATCTGCTTCTAGAATTAATTTAATCCCATATCTCTCACCATACCTAAGACGTGAGCACAAACGGCTTCTCGTGAAACGTTAGCTCTATCGACTCAGGGTACACCAGGGTCACACTAAGGTTTCCGCAGTTTTTTTTTCGTCTGGGTTGCCGCGCAGCATAACGTCATAATGGAGCTAAATATAGGCATGCAGGGCCGTTTCATAGAGATACCGCAACAGTGACTTATAAAATATGTTGTACATAATCCATCTTTCATATAGCCTTCAACTTGATCTCTGTTCAATTTCACACCTTTAAGAACACTTTCACGAATTGTCTTTACCCTGCATCCAAACGGCCACGTTTACATTGACTCGCACACGAAATTTGCATATCGTGCGAATTTCATTAGCACAATAATTTCATCACATATGTGTAAGGAACTTATGAGGGCCCAATGTTCTGCGTACTGTAAGTACTAGTGTTAAGGGCGCACTAAACTGAAACACTAAATCAGTTTAGATGATAAAGTATTATTTCATAACTTCCATTTTCTCTGATTTCGTGGTAAGAGGCCAATATACCTGAACAGAAAATGAAGGCCAAACTTCTAACATTTGAATTTCGAGCCGTAATACGAGCGCCGGCCAGTCAATGTGACGTCACGGATTTCAAGGCATTTTGCTTAGTTTTTTTTTTGTATTTGAGCCGTTGTCTCGTACAGTAGGATTTCTCGAAACGTGCCAAGTTAGTATTTTGCTCATTTTTAGAATGCAATATAGTCCTTCCTTGCTGATGAAAAATTTAACCGGGCCTGAGCAGGACGCCCTCAGAATATGTGACGTCATAGCGAGCTGGTGCGGGAACTGCAACGAGGCGTCGCCACTAGTCTCGTTTTTGCGTCTTTCTTCTTGTACCGAGCCTCTTCTCATGGCAAGAGTGGCCTTTCTGGTATCGTAAATGGATAGTTCACAAATACAGGTCTACCGATTTATCTGTTTAGTGTCCCTTTAAAGCCATGGAATGGGCTAGTAATAAATGAAACCAAATGAACAGCAATAGTTATTTCATGTGAAGTCTCAAATTGTTTGGTCATTAACGAAATTGAAATTCTGAGGTACTTTGAATGATTGGGAGCGTTCTTTTTAATATTCTTATTTGTCACATATAGGCTACTTATACAAGAAATCGTGTTAATTTTGTACAATCCCTAATTCATTTCATATGGGAACTGCTGCATGCCCAACTGTGGCACATCATCATAACGTAATAATCGAGAACTTATAAGTTCTATTTTGCAGCCGGCTATAGCCGGCTGCAAAATAGAGCCATTCGACTTCTTACACATTCCCCGTTCGACTAGATGTCTTCTTTATTAGCGAGACTTAAGTTGCCTAAATTAAAATTCGCGAAGAGATACGGTCGCCGAGCACCGTCTCCAGACTGCGTCCGGCGCCTGCGATGCCTAGTGGTGGCTGCTCGATTCGAGATCTGTCGGCCAAGAGCACTCATGCGCACACGTCGGCAACCTTGTCGAGGCGCAGGGCTGCGTGTTGTGTCGCTCGCAAGCAGCCGGGTGCGGCTGAGCGCCTTTGCTTACCGGATGGGCTCGAGTCGAATGTGAGTTGTGACAAAGCGTATTTGTCGCGCTACGCTGTGCGCACTCATGGGGGCGACGGGGAAATGGACATGAAATGCGCTGTGCAGACACGTTCGCATTCAGTGCGAAACGTGGTAGATGCGCTTGACAACGGCGCCGCTGAGTATTGTAGTGCGGCCATATTTCGGCCGAGTTAGAAGCAGCGTTTGTAAAGAAGATACTGCTGTAACTCCTTGCTGACTGACATAGCCCATGTTATGAAGATAGTCAAATTGAAATGCGAAATATTTATTTTATTATTTTGAAATATTGGCGGGTCAATGAGTTGGCCCAAGCAGGATGGTCTACAGTAGCAAATAACGAAGCAAATGACAGCAGAGCAAAATGCACATAAAGACAACAAATAAATAGCAATATAAAAATTTCAAGCAGCGAACCCTTTAAAAACAAGACAACTATTCAATTCCTGCATGAAAATCCCTCGAAGCGACAGCAGTGGCAAAAAGCCAATCCCAATCTTCAATGCTCCTCGGAAAAAAAAAACTATATTTAAAGCTGTTTGTCTTTGCAAATGTAGGAGTAAGGGCGAGTATTTATGGCTGCGACGATGAATGAAATAATCAATGAAAGGATAAAAGTCAAGGCAAACCGCTAGGACGGTCGCTTGCATCGAAAAGCTTTATCTGCGGCGGGAAACTTGTGGCAATGTTAAATTGCACATTGATGCCCAGTTAAAAATGCTAAAGCTAAGTAAATAAACCGAACCGCGTCGCTGCTCCTTTACGACTGCAGTGCTTTGAGAAATAAGAGTTTTGGAAAGAATCTGCATAATTGGAAAGCTGTCGCAGGCGCTCTCATTCCTCTGTAACCTGCACAGCGCATTTTCTATGTCGGTCGATCACGACATGCAACACACGCGCCTGATGCACGTACACCGAGTGCTCGAAACACGCATGCGCACGGTGTAGCTACGGCCGACAGATCTGGTGGCCAGGAGCTACCGCTAGGCGCCGCAGGCGCAGTTCAGGAGCGGGCGCTCGGCTACAGCAGACAAGTGTGGCTATGTTTGTACGATTACCACTTCAGCGAGTGCTTTGTTCAAGATACTCATCATGAAGGTAAAGTTTTTTTTTTTTTTTTAACATAAACGTACTCATGATTAAGGCGCCTTCCAGCTATAGAACACGCGAAATACAGATTCGTTTTGGAAATTAGACTTTGATCCATCAATTTGCGCTACAAATATTAAAATGTCGCGTTCTCAATCTTCTGAACGGCTGAAACTACCGGCAAGGCATCTTGAAGCGTATCCTACGATTGCCTTTTGCTTGGCTATAGGAGGTGAGAGTTGCTAGTTGCGCCCTGTCTCTTTACTTCGTCCATTGTCCTTGTGTCAGACCTCTCCTTATACATTAGACGTGTTACAAATTCTAAAGCATCAAATAGTGAAATCGGCCGTGGTACACGTCAGCAGCACGATACAGCCGACTTTGGCGAACCGTACGCCTTTCAGAGGAGGATCACCCTGCTCCAGTCCCCGAGCGCATCGTCGCGCGACCACCGCTGTTTCTATCGGGACACGCTGTTCAAGGTGCTGCTGTTTATTCGGCGCCACCTGGAAGGCGGCACGGAGCTGCTGCTCACAAACGATGTCTTCACTTCCCTCGTCTCGTGCGGGCGGCGCAGTCGCAGCGACCCGTCCGTCGTGGGGCCCCTGTTCCACCTGTGCGCGTGTCTGATGCACGACAAGGCTGACTACAGCAAGTACGTCCACGCCGACATGGCGGAGGCCTTCGTGCGCTCTGGCGGCCTCGAGCTCGCGCGCGACGTTCTCGGCCACGACACGGAGTCGTGCGACTTCCAGTGCCGCTGCTCGGCGCTGCTGCCGCTGCTGCCCGTGGCGGAACTCGAAGAGGGGCTCTGCTGGGTGCGCGAACACCTGGACGAGCTGGTGAGGCCCTTCCACGAGTTCCGCGCCAAGAAGGACGTCCTGGCGTACTGGGTCGAAGGCGAACGCGTCAAGACCAACGTCATGTGGGAGCGCTTCACCGAGGCGTTCAGTCGCCTCCACCTGGAGGTTCGCGGCACGCCACTGGAATGCGATGGTGGCGGTGCCGTGGGCACTGATCCAGCGAGCGACTCGAGCGCGCCGTTCGCGTTGCTGCAAGGCGCCGCCGTCAAGCGCAAGAGTCCGCCGCAGTCCCTGAGGAAGCAAAACCACAAGGCGCTCAGCAAGAAGGCAGCGCGACCACGCGCCGTCCAGGCGCTACTGCAGGTGACCTTTACCGAGGACTCTCGCGTGGCCAAGAAAGTGCGCAGGGTTCCGCTCAACGTGCAAAAGGAAGAGGAGAAAGCCCCCGTCATGAAGCCGGTCAACGTCTTGGAGGTGATGTCTATGGCTCCTACAGTGATCCCGGCAGCCCTCCCGCTGCAAGGTTACGCCAACGCTCTGAAAACCAATCTTCCTAAGGAGGAACCTCCACTGCACCTGGTAGGTCATCTTTCCCTGCGTATAAACCATTCATTCACGTACCTCCGCGGTTCCAATGGGAAATTTGGGCGAGGCAGTTATGCAGGGGAACTGAAAAAAAGTCAGAACATGTAATGGTGAATTTTCAATTCCGAATAAAGAGGCTCCACAATATAACTAACAAAATACACCATATACTAGTTATGTAGAATTATTTTCGATGTAAGTAAAAAAAGAAAGTGAGCAGCAGGCAATGGCTAATTTAGAATAATAACGTAAGCTAACTAAACACTATGCAATACAATGCCAACAAAAATGAAAGTGGTACGGTAGAATCGTAACGCAGTAATTTTTATTGTAAACGAAGGAATATAAATATTAAAATACATAAGCATGAAGCGTAATTTCTGCTTGAAAGCTTCGTGATCGCGCCTCTTGGAAACCATTCCAATATATTACGGTTCGAGGAAATGCCGAGCCATAAGAGCTGCTTCTGCTTGGCTGAACAGACGCAGAAAACTTAAGTGACTGTGAAGAAGATGAGAAGAACCACGCAAACGAACAAACCGGAGCATATATTTTTCTTTTTTCCACATGCCTTTGAATTTTGTTTTGCACTATGTTCTTTTGTATTTTGTTGTGCACCCAACTGCTTGGACAAGTTTCTGAGGCTATGAAGGGAAACCTACGGAGGACGGCAAAGCGCGCACAAGTAAGAGCGCTTCTGAAGAGTCCCGCGTTTTAATCGACGTTAGTTTAAGCTGGGGAAGAGGAAACATAAGCAGCTTATTAGCAACAGTTAAATAAGACGGAACACATCACTGCGTGTTAAAGGTTACTTATTTTGCGGCTTTTTCCCTTCCGCGTCTGGGCAAACGCGAAACCGTCGCACGTGGAAGCTGCGTCGATACAGCGTCTGTTCTGAGCAACCAAAAGCACTGTCAAACGCTGCCGTACTACTTGGCGCGCCAACACTTGTGCAGCAGCCACGCGCCCGTAGCGTAGCTTACCCTTCATAGCCACAGAAGATTGTTCGCGAGTATAGCACTGCAGTATATTTGAAATAAATAAAACCTACAGCGGTTGTTTAGTGGCTATGGTGTTCGGCTGCTAAGCACTAGGTCGCGGGATCGAATCCCGGCCATGGCGCCCCATTTCGATGAGGGCGAAAGCACCCGTGTGCTTAGATTTAGGTGTATGTCAAAGAACTGCAGTTGGTCGAAATTTCCGGAGTCCGCCACTACGGCGAGCCTCATAATCAATTCGTGGTTTTGGCACGAAAAACCCCATAACTGTTTCTTAAAAAAAGAAATTGTAATGCGATAGTCGTAATATATTTTGTGAAGGAAGCAAAGAAGGCAATATCTTGCGTTAACCTTGAGCTGTATCGAAGCGATAAGGCTGATTTCATATCAAACGAGATCCGCCTGTAATCACAGATGATGAAGCGTACACTGTAAAAATGTTTACACCTTTTAGAGTGTAAAGCTGCTGTTGCAAAGAAGTATTTGCAACAGCAGCTTTATTTTCTGCAGTAAAACAGCGCGCGATGAGCGGCATCGACAACTTACCGGGGAGGTTAGGAAGCACGGGAGTGCCCACGTGGACTAGGGCCGGCCGGCACACTGTAAGCATGGCTTTCGTTACAGAGTGGAAAATAACACACTTTCATTTCTTAGTCAACACGGACTGTTTTCATAATACGTCCTCGGTCAACTTCGCCAGAACATTGGTGGCCAAGCAATTACAATGTTAGAACACGTCTGAACAGAATAAACTTAATGTGCGTGCACGAACAAATAGTTAACTTCATCCATTAGGAATAGATGAACGACTCGAATACGCACCTTTCTGCCGTATCCCAATTTGATCATTGGTATCGACATAGGCGGAAAGTTTTCATTTTTCCGGGGGGCTCGACCATCTTTTCGAACCCCCCCCCCACATACATACATACATACATACATACATACATACATACATACATACATATATATATATATATATATATATATATATATATATATATATATATAGAGAGAGAGAGAGAGAGAGAGAGAGCACGCATAATGTGAAGACATGGGATCGTTCTCCACCTGCGGCAACTTTTTTTTCATCAACTTTTATTTCCAATAATTTATCATTTGTTTAATGCAATTCCTAAATACAAGTAACTTTTCCTATGTTGTCCTTGGCCTCTTTGTTGGCTTCACATGATATGATTATATATATATATATTTTTTTTTTCTTGCACTTGAAGAAACTTCGTGTGACCTCGAAGAATAGTTCATGGAAGTGTCGGCCTTAAATGGGAATTTACAAGACCTCATAGCAGGAGACGTTCAATTTCACAGCCTGACTCCTCTCCCACCACCAAGAATCTGGCGTCTCTCGGTGGTGTAATCTTCCTATCGCAATACTGCTTCGCCTTTCCGACGAAACTGCAGCCTCTCTCTGTCTTTCTTTCTCTTTCTGTGAGTCCAAGTATATGCGCTCCTGTGCATGGCTGCTGTTGATTCTGATTTCGAGTGGATCCGGCTTGGCCTCATTTAGGTTACTGAGCGAATAAGGGTGCCCCAACTATAATGCATGAAGACTTAAAAAAAGAGCAGTTGCGTTACTCAAAGAAAGCCTAGTGCATATTGTTTCCAGTACAGTGGAGTAGCCGCCAGTAATTATTTCGTTCCTGAAATTTATTTCGACAATTGCAATTATTTATCTAATTCGAAAAGTACTGTCCTAATTATCAAAGTGTCAATAGAGAAATTGTAGGCACCCCCAGGTACCCCCAAATGGCATCTAACCACTGTGTTTTTAGCGACGTACTAATTGCATGCAATTTTTTCCGTCTAGCAAACAAACCTCACGAAATATGAAAAATACCACACGACCGCGCTCCCACCCGCATCATAAAGCAGCGCCATCAAATAAGCTGATTTAAAGCAACTGCGTTGCCTGTGGCGAACTCGAAGAGACAGCGCATCACCTTGATAATGGCACGGAAGAAGCGCCAACAGCAGGTTTCGCGGCTTTGCAGCTATTCCTTCCTCCCTACGTCATACTTATTACCCGTCTTTCAAGGCTGACTGATCACATTGATAACAAAAGCCCCTTGATAACGCGGCCGAAGCGCCACTCTGGCCACGCACGAAACGCGAAAAGCAATGTAATATGCATAGCATGTTTCAAAATACCGGCTATGCTCGCACGGCATCGACAGAGTGCGCGTGCAGCTATATTTCGCGCCAGGAGCTTGCTTCGGACCAAAGCCAAATTAAAGTGACGGTTCTAGCTTTCATGAGAGTGTATACGTGCTGCAAAAACAGGTTTATGCCTTAAAATAAAAGCGAAATAAGCAGACAGGAAAGCGACCCACGTGTTGAGAAAAGCCAAAACCGGTGCGTTCGAGAAAGCAAACAACCACTTCTAAATGAGCCAGTTGGCCTGCAAAAAAAATTTTTAAAAATAAATAAATAAAAAGCCATCAGATTTCAGTGTGCCCTTATCTATGAATTCGTAAGCGCCGTTGAAGACCAGCTGCTGCCTCGAGGACGTGTTCGAATAGGTCTCCTTCTGCAGCTACGCAGTACTGCATGAGTCCACTTTATCACATCTTCAGCGGCTTTCTTGATGACCGACGCTCGAATTCTACGGCAGACATCCGTTATCCTTGTTTTGAGCTAATCTGACGTCCGTATCGATCATGTAAGTACGATCTTTCACATATCCTCAAAGAAAGAAATCGAGTGGAGAGAGGTCAGGTGACCCAATATACAGGCCCGTGCCTTCCAATCTCTCGCGCATTAAAAATCGCATCCAGCCAGTTTCGTGCTCGGCTGCTACTGTGTGCTGGCGCCCCATGTTGCTAATACCACATAAATGGAAGACGGGACAGCAGGACTTCTCGGAGAAACTCGTCCACCAATCCTTTAAGCATTTCGCCCACGTAACGCTGTCTAGTCAGTGTGTGATGGAAGAAGATGGGACTGATTATAGCACCGGCGTAAATTCTGCGCCCCACATTGAACGACCACTGGTACTGGCGCCGATTGCGCTTTACCCAGCCTGCATTGTAGTCACTTCAAAAGTGGGCGGTATGCAAGTTTACCCGGGTGTTTCTGTGAAAATTGACTTCATTGGTGCACATGACGTTGCTCAAAAAGTCCGGTGACTCATCGGCTTTTGTGAGGACCCAACTCGAGAAATCTAGACAATTCTACAGGTCCCTATCTTTCAAGCACTGGTGCTGGTCAAGGTGGTACGGGTGAAAGGCCGTTGTTTAGAATCCTTCAAACTGATTAGAAATTGATACCTGGGCGGCCACGTCTTGCACGCTTGCATGAACGTTTGAGGCCATAAATGCTAGGACATCCATGCGTAGGCTAGGACTAAAAGATGGAGTCTACGCCGCTGTTTCTTGAAGCTGCCGGTTTGTCACTGGTTTTCGTAATATCTGATGATGGTCGACGCGTTTGGTCTACCGCCACACTTCTATGACTAAGTTTGCGGCTTGTCATTTGCAGCTCCGAAGGCAAGAATCATTTTTACCTTCTGCTCATTAGAGAAAGACATGGCAACTGCGACGAAACAAACCGCACCTTTAAGCATTTGCACTGACGTTGTCAATTCCCTTTTGTGGTAATAGGTGTTGCGGCAGAAAAAAAAAACATCCGTGCACTTTTTCTACGTTAAGACAACAGCTATGACAGCTTGTTTACAACTAACACCAAACGCGACGTGTTACTTCGGCCGAGGCGCGGCAGATAAGGCACTAGCTCGATCACGATGTTTTACAGCGAAGCTGTATATGGCTAGCCGATTCGTCAAAAACTTTACTGGCGCAACCCCATGCCAATGCATGAAAACAAAAGCGAAAGAGAGGTGCGCAATTGGCTGCGGCATTATAGACGTCGTTGCTCTCCGTCGCAGCCAAGTGGGCGCTCAGCAGTTTCTCGCCAGCTCCGGCACAGGTAGGCAGCGCGTCATACGTACTTCAGAGGAGCAGGCAGCTTTCGATTAGCAACGTCGCGAGCAGAACCGGGAACGAGCTCGTCTACGCCATTCCGATGCTGCAGCCCGGGCACAATAACAGGCTCGTGGAGGCGAGCGCAAGCAGCAACTGCGTACCGAGGATCCGCCAGCCTACCAAGCCGTCGTTAATGAACCGTCGGGATTAACCCAGTGATAAACACCGAGGCCGCACGCTTCAGCCTCGCTGGTTAACCATCTGTATGGAATGCTTGGGTAGTGATTTTTTTTATTTCCTTCAATTCGTTCTGGTTAACTCAAAAGAAGCCTGTTCAAGGGCGGTATTTTATGATGTGGGTGGGAGCGCATGCAGTCGCCTGGTATTCACCATATTTCGCAGGGTCTATTTATCAGTTGGAAAAAATTGGTACGCAATTTGTACGTCACTGAATATACCACAGTCAGATGTCCCTTGGCTGTGCCTACAAATGGCTTATTGACACTTTGATAATTATGATAGTATGTGTCCAGTTAGATAACTACAATTACCTAATTAAATCTCTTTAACGAAAAATATTACTGGCAGCTACTGCACTGTACTGGAAACAATATGCACTAGGTTTTCTTCGAGTAACGCAATGTTTTTTTTTTTAAATCTTGGTGCAGGATAGTTAATTGGGACACCCTGTATATATTTATGACCTCTACATGCAAGTAACGATGTTCCCATCCCTACTAAGTGGTGTAAATTGTTAGGAGTGTTTTTTAATGAGCCGTTAGCATTGATTATTGGAAAGAGAAGCGATACTGAGACATACGATTCACGTGCATTTCACACACCGTTGATAAAAGATTGCCGAAGGAGCTACAAAGGTCTAGAGGATTTTTTTTTCTTTTTCAGGGTAAAAAAAGCAGGCAAAGCATTTTGACGCGAGGTGAATATACAGCAACATATTCATTCTCTAAGTATAAGCTATCCATACCTTTAGAAAAAATTGTTAATTGGCCTACTTCCTTTTCCTTAAAAATATAATAAACTTTCTCATGTGTATATATAGTTAAATATATTGTTTATGTGCAGGGTGTTTAGAGCGGAAATTGAAAGCAATGTTGAAGTGAGAAAATACGAATGAGGCAGCCGCAACTGGCACTTCTAATGCGCTTGTGCTCCTATTGTCAGGATCTGCAGAAATAAAGTACGAATTAAAATTCGCGCACGTCCTCACCAACAATGATACAGTAAGCTACTAGCCACAACAAAATTTTAAGTGAAAAAGTCGAGGCAAGCCAAAAACCTCAAATGATGTGGGTGACAAAACTCTGGAAAATGCACGTTAGGTGGGGGGGGGGGGGGGGCTCAGCCCCCCCCCCCCTGGAGACCTCCGGAGGGGGCTCGGGCCACGGAGCCTCCCCCCCCCCCCCCACCCCCGGAGTCGGCGCCTATGGGTACCGAGTTCCGAGTTCGTCGCCGGCCGAGCGCTCACTGGGAACAAAACCTTCCGACAATGCACGCGATGGCATCAAGTCCTTTCTGTTTATGCTGGCAATGCAAAGCGGACGCTTCTCTGCTATCGCAGCGTAGGTGTCCACGAAGTCGCCGCGGCTGAAGATGTACTTCACGCTTGCTTCCGAAAGTTATTTTTGCAGCCCATTACAGCAGAGTGGTAGCCCGTCGACCTTGAGTCATCTGACATCGCAGAAGTCCCTTACAAAACACGTTAGAAACGCACTAAATCGCATTTAAACCGCTGTTTTTCCAAGATACCGCTGGGAGAAAAACGAATCGGCACATACCAGTGCGAGAAGAGCGGCGCGGCGTGCTGGTTCGAGTCTACTTTCCTCCTCGCTGACAAAACGGTCTATAGACTACTACAACGGAGCTCTAAGTAGAAGTGCGATGACAAAAAACGTAGTTGAAAACTATGTAATCATTCTGACAGCCTTGGGCACACAGAAATATCCGACAGCAGAGTTTCATACCTCTCCCTGTGAAATTCTCTTGTCGGATATTTCTGTGCGCCCAAGGCTGTCAGAATGATTACATAGTTTTAACTACCTCTTTTGTCATCGCACGTCTAGTTAGAGCTTCGTTGTCGCCTCTATAAGTTTTTTTAAGGCCCTAATGCGGTAAAGGCTTAATCACACCGGCGATTTGAGGAGGTCGCGTGACCATTTGCGACCGGCGAACAAAAAGCGACTGTAGGCGACCGATGCTCACGCCGGCAAGCCCGGGCGAGCGCGACCTGCAAGTCGCAATCCTGAAGGTTATCGTTCTCAGCCAGCACGCCTAGGGATCTACGTAGTTCCCGCGCACTTCGCTGGTTCCGCGTTCAGGCGGAAGCCTCCGGCGAAAAATCGACGCTAGTGGGTGCGGCCGTGCCGCCGTTCGCGATAAGTGTCTGGCCACGCAAGCCGCCTCCTGCCCGAACTCCGCGCACATGACGAGGAGTAATATCGAGAGTAAGTTGTAATTTCTGGTTCGCGTTGGTGTCGGCGTCGGTGCACAATTTTTGTGCTTTCTTTTGCTGCTGTTTAACTTCTTGCGAATGCTACCGCGTACATTCGACACGTTGCTGGAACTGCTGTGCCCGAGCATCACGAGGCAAGACACCAATTAATTCCTGCAGTCGGCGCGGACTTTGTATTTGGTGCGACGCAGGAGGACGCCGGATGAGAACACATGCTAACGTAACTTACGGCGCACCGCTGATCGGTTTAGCAGCTTTTGCGACCACGGTCGCGCGATTGAAATATCGAGCAGCGAGCGACTGGCCCATAATAGTCGATTTTCGAGAAAAGCGACTATTTGGGACCATTTGCGACTGGTCGCTGTGCGACCAACTGGGTCGTGCGACCACTGTCACTGGCCGGTGTGAATGAGCCTTAAGGGGGTTACCAGTGCTACAAGAAAACGCCCTTAAGGATGTAAACATTTTTAGAGTATACCGAACTGTTTTGAATAAGTTCGGGGATCTAGGAGTGGATTGACCTGGGTAAGTGACTGTATACAAGCTGCAAATTCGAGTTTAAAACGGAAAAATGTTAAGCACGCAAGCTTCCGTGTAGCGGGTGGATCTCAGTTTCGTTGCAGACAGCCCAATAGAATACGCAGTTCGCAGGCCAATATTTTTTTCGATATATTAAGTCCACAATATATGCAGTGTCAAATAAATGCCTCGATATAGAAAAGTCCTCTATTACAGAAGCAGTTTTGAGAGAGTATAGGTAAATAAGGAATTGGTTTGTTTTCGGTTAAATATAATTACCATTTTAATGCGCCAAGAGTCATTTGCAAGGACGAGCAGCGAATGAGCACGGGTTTAGGAAAGGTTCTTACGCGAAAGGGATAAATAAATTCAGCCACAAATTGCTTCAGAATGGGGACGGCGGCATTCCAACTGATCGTATAATTTCCTCAAAGTGTTTATGTTGCCCATTGACACCTAATAGCTGACTTATCATCTCTACACTTAAATTTCTTAACAACGTCGTGGAATAATAAAAAAAAAAAACTCAGTGCCCTTCCACTCTGTGAAGGATGACCAACGAAGCTGTGTACGTGGGCCCCTTAATGACGAACTGCACCTCCGCCGCGGACCGGCCCGGTATTGCGTATTGCACTGTTTGCCGTATCAGCCCACGTATAAAAAAAAGTGCTGGCTCTCCCGTAATCGTGAGTAGATGTAAGCATGAAATAGCTACCGGCAAAGCAGATTGGTTGGAGATTATGCGAGCCACAATCTTGGCACTAGCCACCACGTCACACCACACCGCGCCATACTGTGCACTGGTCCATACGGACGCCATAGTTTCCTGTCACAGACAGAACCCCATTGCAAGTATCGCCTCGGTCAAACGGCCGTTCGCGGCGCGTCAAACGCTATCGGCTAGGGTGCTACCGGTGCTGCCGGCGCGCTGGACGCGCCGCGGACCTCACGGACAGCTGGCGTTGACAAGAGCACAGGCAACTCTGTCTCAGCACCAAAAGTTGACAAGTGTATAGTGCCCTGTATCTGCCTTTTGAGCGTCGCTATTGGAAATGACAAATAAAACTTCAGCGTACTAGAAGTTACAGCTTGAGCGATATTCTGAACGAACATTTGGAAGAATGCGGAAGCCATATTTTTGTAACTTGTTTGGAAAGAAACTACCGTATGTAATGCGGTCTTGACTGATTGCCCCCGTTCATCTCGTTTTGTTTTCGCAACTTGTCCGGATGTTTTCTTTTGGGTGCCAGGATAACGGCTCTGGCTTTTGGCTCACGGTAACTTAAAGCTCGCCGACAACGGGAGCTGAAAGCATTTTATGCTTAAAATTGTTCGTCTATACGCGCGGACGTGGTCCACCAGATCCTAGCCGTAGATAGCTTCGCTGTAAAAACTTTGCAAACATTCCACGAGAAAATCACTGTCGTGGGTGACCATTTGTCTACATTAAGTCACGTGGCCTCCGAAGCCCTACAGGGAAGTGTTTAGGGCTCGGTATTATTTTAATTGTCACTAACGACTTGGCATATGGCATTCATCAAGACTAAGTTTCTTTGCCGACGGCCGTACAATTTACCGTGAGGCTTGCGCAGCTTCCGAGCACATCAATCTTCAGAAAAATCTTGAACGCATTCAACCCTGGTACCGTATTTTCTCGTGGTTCTTTTCCAACGAGTCATTTATCATTCGTCTATTCGAGTGGACGGTCCCGGCGACAGCGAATGCGTGACTCCACGCGAACCATCGACGAATAGCTATATAAAATTTGAGATTGAAACGAATCGCTCGTTAGCTGGTTAACTTGCAACCACCTAAGATCTCTGACTTTAAATTGAGAACAGCGTTTGCAAACGCTTCCGGTGGCACAAGTGATCCTTTTCAAGCTTATCTCGCACCACCTCCTATTTATTGTGTCCCCAAAGTACTTTGTTTTATTGGGACGACAAACGTTGCGCTTCCCCTTCATCCTCAGCTTTTCTATCTTCTTGGTGGATGTCTATGTAGGTTTTTCTTCCTTCGTTCATATATAAGTCCTTGATGTTCTTGCAGATACGCTGCATGGCTTGGCAGACATTAGCAGCAAGAAAATGTCAGTAATTTCGCTAGATGGAAGGTGCTAATTAATTTATTGATTATTAACTTGTGTACATGTTGTAATTGCGAAATTGAAGCTGAAGGGTATAGAAAAGTCGTGTCTGCTTAGCAAGAATTCTAAGACTTGTACCCCCTTTCGAGATATCCTTTACCAAAATTTTCTAAGTATGCCTCGGCGTTTCAGTTAAGAATGTCCTGAACTGTTAGAGGCACGCTCTTGGTAAACGGTTCACTGGAAACGCCGATGTATTTCCTAGGAGATTTTAAGGCAGCACATTTCAAAAGTGGTGCTAGTCTTAGGGTTTCTTCCAGTAAGATTACTTCACTACTCCTTATGCCTACAGACACTCCCACAAATAATCTAACCTGTTCAGTCCCTGGAGCCACAAACATAACATTGATTTCGTGATCTTTTTATTTTATTTTCTGCAGGATTTTAGTGAGAACGAAAGTACGTCATCGTTGAGCTACTTTAATTTGTAGATTGCAGAACAATTTTGGAAGTTAAGGTTAACTCCGCGGACGAGTATGACGTTGCTCAGTGCCGTCGAATTCCACCGAACACAAGGACGCTGCAGACGAGTGGCTAGCGGCGTAATTGTTGCAGCTCAAGAACCACGTCATGCTCTTCCGCGTAATCCAGACCGTTGTGTGAATCCGGCTTTAGAGGACACAGTTCGTAGCTGTTTAGTCGTCCGCTATCTTGTTTCTTTCTAGGATGAAGCGTTGCAGCCTAGATTCAAGTTCACTGGCGATGGGATGCGAAGCCCTCGAAAGAAGCGTGAGCATGGCTCTTTATGCGGCGCACCAATGTCATTCGAAGACAGCTGTTCGTCTCAACCCTGCGTAAAGGTTCCTGGCGGTGAAAGCCCATCCCTCCGCCGCGTGCAAAGTGACCCCGCGCTGAACAGCCCCAAAGCAAAGGCAGCAGCTAAGCACAAGCTTGCGTATCTCGAGCCCAACAGCTTTGGCAAGTCCGTCGCTGAGGAAGCCTGCGAACTGTGTCGTGCCTCGCAAGCTGCTGAGGGTCCGTCAGTGCCGATGGAGGCGGAAACAAATTCCGCATTACGCTGTGAAAAACCAGCCGGTAACGATGATGCAACTCCCAAGGAGGAGGTGCGCGCCACGCTAATTGCGGGAGAAAACCGAAAAACGCTCCCCGAGCAGGACGAGCAAAAGCGCCCCGCTTTTGCACCCGGTCAGACAAAACGTAAGCTGGCCTGCCAGAGGTTACACAATTTACAAGAGCACCTTTTTTGTGAAATAATGCGGTCCCGACAAATGACGCCCTCAAATGACTGTCCGGACATCGCATTGGCCGCTATGACTCTCGTTGAAACAATGCTGAGAGCCATTAATTCGCTATTGCAAAAACCAGTTTACAAAGCCAACGCCAGCTTAGACCCGCGCATCGAGATGCAGCCCCTTTTCACTGTCGACAGCGACGCTGTGGATTTGTACACCAAGAAGGACAGTAAAGAACCGCAGTCGGGCGAAGAGACCGAGAACCAGGAGTGCTTGAAAGCGGACGGAGCGTGGTCTGGCAGCTTCGCTTTCGTCGCCACGAGGGAAATTGCGTACGACGATCAGGCAAACCTGGGCTCCATCTGGCTGTCAGAGAGCCAGCGGTGGAAGAAAGCTTTCTTTGAGGTGGCCAACTCACCGCTCAGCTCACTGGTCGCCGTCAACGGGTTCTTCTACAGCGAGGAAAAAAACAACTTCCTCGCGGGTGCAAGGTGAGACGCCGTCGTTTAACTGCGAGCTCTTACACAAGAGCCAACGGCCCCGACGACTTATTAGACAGTTTTAGAATAGTGTTTGCAACCAAACGTACGCGCATTACGTACGTAAAGAAATGGCATTGTACTCACTGCGTATGCTCCTAACATTATTGGGTTTCTGTGGTTTGCGTGCGCTATAATAACGTACGTTATTTTGCAAGTTTCACGTTTTCAATGTTTACGAACGCTAAAAAAATAGCATTGTCGAACATGGCGGCACCTATAGCTCCCGCTTCAGCGTGAATACTCGTGATAGCTACGCTCTCACTCGCGTTGATCGCCAGTAACTATTAAAATTAGCTTTCGCTTTCTCTATACTCACCTGAAAGGTTAATTATGAGCGCATAGCGCGTCCATTTTCTCAGATCGTTCTGCGATTCTGGCACCCTATAGGCCTAACCCGACGCGTCCGCTATCAGCACGATGGTCGCTAATGTACCATCTTGGCTTGGATACGTTTGGCACGAGGCACCAGACGGCGCCCAGACATCTTCTTTACGTCTTTAAGTAAGAGGCGATTGGAGGATTGGTGGAAGAAAAGTATGGAAACGACAAAAAAATGGAGACGTACAAAAGCAAAGTTCGCAATAGGGGATCAGAAAATTTAGTTGTGGGAGTTCGTAGTGTTTTTTTCTTCTTCTTTTTTTCTTGTTTAACCTAGGTAGAACATTAGGCAGTATAATAGCAAGAGCTTGGTGGCGCAACCCACCACCCCTTTCCAAAGGGGACGCTCATAACATCCATTCATCCATACGTTTGCGTTTCCGTACGGTAACCTAAGACTTGAAAGGATGCGCACCATAACGTCCCGCAAAAATGCTTACGTTTAACGTACGTAAGGTGACAAACACTATTCTAAAACTGTATTATGGTGATTTGAGGGCTGTAGTACGGGAAAGCAGTTTTTAACATGGTTTATGACTACCTTTCCATCAGTTACATTTTTATTAAGTCATAACACCTTAAAGCATTAGACAATTGCATTTCGCTCTAGACAACCATTCTTGTTGCCAAAAAATTAATTGTGCAGCTGAAGGCTTTTGACACTATACGATAGGTCGTATACAAACCAAAAAGCCAGGTTAGCGCTCTAAGCTCTCTATTACCGTTATTACAATATCTGAGCAGGCTTCCAGGCAGTAATACATGAGGTCACTCATATCTTCTCTTGCGAACATGCATGGTTGCTTGACCGCTGCCGGCGAGTCGAACGGACGCAGAATGTCATGAGAGCTCTCTTGGCATGTGTGACTGACGTGAATACAACCGTAGGGGTGGTTACAAAGATAATCGTGAATAATGTTATCTGGAAGTTATCTGGTTGGTCGGCCGGTTAGCCATGGTGATTACTGTTCACTGCTGCTTCCCACAGAACCAATGAACGTACGTCCGTACATCTAGGCATCGCCAAGAACGGAAGAGAGGTGCTCCTGAAGAAGATACAGTTTCGCTCAGAGGACTACGTGAGCGCCCTCGGGCGCGTCCGCAACTTCAGAAGACTCGATCTGTACCATGGAAATATCAATGAATCCCACGTACGTACAGGCAGGTGCACTCTTCCTATTATGTTATTCTTCAGGCGTACCTTCATTTAATTTTTCTGTTGCCAGAAAGGCACAGACATTCAATTAGACCTTGAATTGCAGACCACTTCTAATTACGATTAGCATTTGGGGCCTGCTTCATCCAATTTGTCTGTCCATCCGTATCTGTCTGTTCTTGCATTTTTACGCCGTTCTTCAATGCAAAAAAGAAATGAGTTAAAATTTATCCGGAACTGAGCGGATTCGGACCCGCGTCACACGGTTCCTCAAGCACAGAAGGCGGACGCTTTAGCTCTGCGCCATGAATGTCCGCGGGTAGCAAGGGGATAATTCTCAACGCTAGCACGCACTGGCGGGCCACCAGTGCAATTTCGTAGCTTTCAGTGATTTTCCTGTGTGCTTCCCTTCTGTGTGTCGCCGTGCCATTTGCGCTGCCGTTATAACGATGGCGCTTCTGTCTCTCTCCTTTTTTCCTATTTCCCTGCTTCTTGTTCTGCTTTGCGCCAGGAACAATATTTTGTAAGTTATAGTGAACGTCAACCAACTCGCCTAGTTTTACACCTTACTGCAATCTCGTAGGCCGCGCAGAAGGAGTGGGTCTACTAAGTCAGAGGTACATCGCGCGCGCGCCGCTAGTAGCGTAGCGTGTCCAGAGGGAATACCGAGGGAGAAGCCCAGCTGCAACGCACGGCCAATGCATGACGCGTTTCGGTGGTGGTATGTCGCTACATTGCTTGAACGCTAATCTCATTAACATCGACAGTCATTGTGAGATGCGCTCTGCCGGATTTCTTTCAGATATTTCTTATGTCCTTCAGTACTACTGGTTACCAGCTCAAGCGGCAAATATACGTGTCACTTTATGATTTAAAAAAAAAATTAAAATTAGGAAAGAATTGCGCAGGAACTATAGACGATGATTGTCAATGTGAGCGAGTAGCTAAACGCGTCTAGGAAGCTATTCGATGTTTAGAAGAATGGTTAGCTTGGAGGCGTATAGTGATTGCAGTGATGATATTTAGGTAGCTTTTGTTGTTTGATTGTGTAATTGCGTAAAGAGAGCGCCAATAACCAAATGATCTGAAGCGGTAGTATAGGTAGCTGTACATATACGCTGCTTCGTCATATGTGTCATGTCTCCAGGGGGGTGAGCGCCGGTGTGGAAGGCGACTGCCATCCTCCTTTTCCGCCACCAGGACCCTCCACAGTAGCATAGGACAGTGGTAGAAGAGGAGGGCTGTCCTTCTTGAACACTCCACCACAGCATCTGAACCTTCAGACGCCTCAAAGCTCTATCGCTGCAGCACGTGCGCCTCAAAGAGCTGTAATAGGAGTCAACGCTGCCCTGAAACTCGGTGGCGCGAGAACACGCGCCCTCTGCACCGGCGCCATTTTATCTACGGTGGAAGCCCGACCACCACCGATCACCTCGAAAATGGGCGAAAGCGCCAAGGAAAGCTATTCGCTTTAAACGCATGGTGCCCGCTGTTGCAGAGGGGCTCTGGAATCCCAGCGGCCTTGGGCTTGATCAGGTCGATCAGCGCAGAAGGCCGAGGCAGAGACGAGGCGACGTAACGAACAACATGCTTAATTACATCGCTAGATACAGAGTGATCAGTTCGACAAGCAGCTCGCAACCAATAGCGAATTGGTGAAGGCTCAGTGTCGCTGGCAATAGGCACTGTAGAACAGGAACGGTCACATGTCCGTGCTCGCGGCCTGGCGCGGCCGTCTTGATGTTGACGCGAGTCAGACGTTGCTTGAGTCGGAAGAAGAGGCGCCGCACTGGTGCACACACACGCACAGACGCCGATGCACGTGGGAGCGTTTACGCTCTATATAGAACACTAGGCTTTAAACTCGTTGCAAGGCAGGTATGGGTTTCCAGAAAAAGTTCCCCGAAAATCGGTTTGCCCTCGACGCGGAAATGCAACAAATCGCCACGTACTAGGTTAATCTTATGCGACCCATAACAAGCATTTGCCCCCTGCTGTTGGATAAATCATTATTGAAACCGGACTGAGTTGCATCTATCAGGTGGCCGTCGATGTTTCTGCAAAGGCTAACAGAACTTGCACAATATAAAACAGAAACGCGCAACTCCATCCCTTACGTAATAGCCCTAACATAGGGGTTTAAGGAAATAAAAGCCTAACTGTACCCATTACGATTTCTTTCCAAGGGTTTCTTTTTTCCTGTGATGTTTATGTTGCTCGTGTTCGGATTACGCGAGCAAGCGTCTATTGCGCCACTTTCAAACTTGACCCGTGGCCGGCTCTTTTCAGGTAACATGGAAGAGCTCTTCTGCGCTTGTCTACGTGCTGTGGCACCCGCAGGACAGAAACTTGGAACAGTACATGGCAATGCTTCGCGAGCACAAGTTCCCCCTGGTGAAGTGGGGCAGGACAGCCATGGGGCAACTGCTGGATGCCCTCGCCTTCCTCCATACAAGAAAGGAGCCCATCGTGCACGGTCGTCTCAAGGTGAGCGTCGCGAGTGCTGCGCTTATGTGCATATATGCTTGTTCGCAGCTAACAGCCGTTAACGCCGCGTCTTGCGCCAACCTTGTCCGCCGCGCTGAATGTCCGTAAGAGAAAACTCTTTTGGTCAGCTGCCATCCTCCTTGTCCCGCGCATTACGGACCTTTCTCCGCGTTACATTGTTACGATTGTCCCCGAAACAACGAGCCGCTCGTCATATACTTTCGGAACTCCTGCAGGATTGCCTACAACAGGTGCGCACCTTTTTATTCAGAGAACCGCTTTTTTTATACGGCATTAGCTTTTAGCGAGGCTTATATCGCAGCACTCAATACCACCGGATTGTCTCTGTGGAGAGTAACCACAAACTAGCCGTCTTGTCCTAGTTGACATGCGCAGAAGAATGCCGGTGATGGTTAGATTTGACTTTCCGCGAAGACGCAATCTAAGGGTTGCGGGCGTCGCTACGAGGAAATTGACTGCGGCGGACAGCGTAGCTGTCTGGCTTTACCGTCAAAGTGACGAACCGGTGCACACACTTGTATGTGCTGTCGACTTACCCGGCAACCACAATTACCCGCCGTCGCCATGCCTCCGAAACCCAAGCCACCACTCGAGATGAAAATGGCCTGCAAAAATGCCTAAACGGCCTTTCATATCGCACGTACCTCTCTTACATCCGGTAGGTCAGGTTGAACTCCTTTATGTGATACCAGAAGTACGACGCTTTCACGCACCGCATCGTAGCCTCGACGCCATCTCCGTGTGAACGAACAAGTCATCATCACCACCACTCAGGGCGGACACTTGAATGCTTATTCGCCGACGTTTCATCACTGCAACCAGCGGCATAATCGTGGTTCGCTGTCTGTAACATATGCAACAGTAATGCAACAGTAATGGGCCTCGCCGCTGGTCCTGGCCTCAGTTTTTTGCGTCAGCTAGTAAAGACGTCATCGTTGTTTATTCTAGCGGATGTTCTTAAAGATCTATAATAAAGTTCTGAGCATGAATGAACTGTTCTGTCAAGCGATGCCCAGTCGCGTTTAAAAAAATGCTGGACAGCCGACTACTTGTTCACGCTACAATAGATGACGTAATACGCAACTGAAGCGCTAAGCAGAAGAGGACAAGGGGAAGGGAGGGTTATGTGTGCATCCCTTTCCTTGGCCTCGTCTCTCAAGGGCTTCAGCTGCTTTTTTTTATTTATAGTCGCGTATGGCAAACACTTTATTTGGTTACTGTGCGTCCCGCAATTTGGAGCGAGATAAATCTAGAAGCAGCTTGGCCATCACTTGAAAAAGCACGCGCATTTAAAGAATGGTACGACCTTGTAAAGCTACACGTCGCAGTAGCCCGGTGGTTATGGCATTCCGCTGCTGAGCTCGAGGTTGCAGGATGAATCCCGGCCGCGGCGGCGGAATTTTGAAAATACGCTCGTGTACCTAGAACTAGGCGCACGTTAAAGAGCCCCAGGTGGTTAAAATTATTCTGGTGTCTCCTATTATACGGTGTTAGATGGTGGTTCTGGCACGTAAAAGTCCAGGATATAGTTTTTAACAATGTAGAAAGAAAATTGAGCATGGCATTTTTGTTATATACTTGCAGCAGAACTCTGTGTATGAATTTGGTACGATCCATTCAAAAGCATTGAAATATATTCTAAAAAAGCTTATCTAATTTTACGAAGCCATGCTTTTTTTTTGTTCTTCATAGTTGCACTTCTCGTGAAATTCAGCATTCTCGACGTGTTTTCGATGTAAGCTTTGACACTTACTCTCGCAATTTTTGCAGCCCTCAAATATTCTAGTTTCGCCTAAAGGAACCTTGCTGCTCTCAGACCTAGCGCCCCCTGGAGTGTTGCCAAGCATTCCCCTCGGTGTCGTCAGTTCCAGTCTGTACGGGTCGCCGAGGAAAAGTAAGTGAACACACTTTTTTCTTTTTCATCTTTTCTGCTACTTCATATTGTGTTTATTCTGCTTGGCACTGCTTTTGAGCAATGTGTCAAGCTACCGCAAGCAATGTTACGCCGACGGAATGAAGTTCGTATACGCATTCGTCCTCATTAGTCGTAAGAAGAGCTATGTGCTCAGGCTTCTGCTTGTTTCTTTTTTCTTGTATTTTTTTTCTTTTTGCCATCCCCTCTCAAGGCATCAATTTGCGAAGAGCGCCCTTTTATGGCGATCGCACAATATTCTTCGCCGACACAGCTACTTCTTTGCGTTACCTCCGGTTATATCGTTGTCTATGTGTTGGTTTATATCGTAACACTGTTTTATGAGCAGCGCCCCAAACATAGAACAAAAAAAAATAGTTTTCCTGTGTGTAAAGCAAGCCTAAAAATACAGTGAAATCTCGTCAAAACTATCTTCACGGAAACCGGAAAATAAAATGAATCAGAAAATTGTATTATCCAGAGCGAGCTCCTAGAAGCATGAATATAGGCGTACTTGATGACAAACTAAATAGCAAAGGTTTCTGTGGCGTCGAGTGATACTGCTCCGCAAAACACGTCATGCGGAGCAGCATCCCTCGATGCCACACAGACCTTTATTCGACAGTGTTGAAATAGCTCGTCAGTTCGCGCTGAACTTTAGTCTTTTTAATGTGCGTAAAGAAGTTCTTCTGGAAGTTAAAAAAAAAGAATTCGCCATTTCGTTACTCAACTGAGCAGCGGCGCGCCGCCAGTAGGTGTGGCCGCACTGCCCAGGCATCGTTTTACCACCGCCGGTGCGCCGCGGGCGTTTTTCATGCAGTGTGGCTGGCGCTTAACACGTTGTTCATGAATAGTCGGAATGTTATTTAAGCTAGTCCACTGGAATATAAAGCTATCAGTTTTAGAAAAAAGCCGGCAGATCCCACGCACTATCGGAATCGATGTTATGTGAAGCAGTGTGCGCGGAACCTACTAATAACGAAACGAACGCGAGAGCACCAAGGCGTAGGCGGCTGTTTCATAACCCAGGTAGCACAAAAGAGATACGTAACGTTTTCGTAGCGTTTATCCAAGACGATAAAAACGGGTTAAAGAAGACACGAATGAGAGAACTTCGGCGGGAAAACGTCGTATATCTCTGCTAATGTCCGGCTTAATTACTTTCTTGAGACGATCTAGAACAGGTCTGCAAGACGTATTCGAAAAGCTGGTCTAGAAATAGGATTGGGAAAGACACAAGTAATCCCTTTGGCAAAATTATTCGTAACCAATTTCTAAACGTTTTTAGGACGTTATCAAAAAGCTGGTCTAGAAGCGGTCTTGAAAGGTTTACAATCATCTGAAGCTAATTTTTGCGGGTGACGGGCGCGATCAGACATCGTTGTTCAAAACACGCGTTTAGTTTCGCCTCACGCGACTGGCCTATGCCGCGCAGACGTCGCCAGCCGCACCCGTTAGCACGGCCTAGGCCAATCGCGTGAGGTGAAACTGATCGGGCGTTTCGAACAACGATCTCCAATCGCGCCCCGGATGAGTAGAAGCGTCGGTGTTGACTGTAAGAGCCACGGCGCAGTGCCAAGCACTGTTCCCCGCATGGCCGGCGCATCCTCTACCAAGTCGCACGAAAATGAGCCTGTTAGGAATAATAAATCCTTAATACCGCCTTTAGTAAGCTACGATGCTTACAACCACAATGGGAATGACATCCTGCAAAGAACAAATAGCCACGTCTTGGCAGGTGGCCAGACCAAGCCCTTCATGCCAAGAGTGCATGAAATGGGAACATTGTGACAAAGCAAAAACACTTTATTAAAATGTAATGCTTATGCAAGGTTCGAACAAACTGTGTGAGAAATGCAAATAGAAGTAAAGGTACATCAACAATGACAAAAGTCGCAGAAAAGATTCGTAATGAACTCGAAAGTGAACATTCACTAGCACATAAACAAAATTCCAAGTACACATACAAAAATGAACAGAAGAACCTGGAGTGTACTAAAGTGTCTAATTTATCATAGTAAAGTGCACGTGCTATTAGATGGACTAGAGTTATGCAGAAGTGACATCGGAGCGAATGGAAGAAGTAGATTGAAAAATGCAAGAGTATGAATCGGATGGTAACTGCCTCCAAGTAATGTTACCTATCAGCTAGAAGCTTGAAAAGAGCACAAAAAGAAATACCACCGCATACCGTACCTGTGACAGAAATAAAAAAATGGGAACAATGCAAAATTGGAAATATTGCCTTTAGGATATATCAAAGAAGGTAATGGCGAGAAAAAATAACCATACAATAAAAAAGAAAAAAGTGAAATTAGTACAGAGTACTTAAACGGGGGATTCAGTGTAACAAGTGAACACTACTGTAGTACAACGAACGATGAGACAGTAATGCTGCATCTTGCCACTCCAGAACGTGAGAAATGAATATGCAAGCCTCATATTAGAAACTTACATAAACATGGAAATAAACTGGAATGCACTGGAAGCTGCATTTGTGTAACAAAGGAAGCAATGGTCATAATAAATAGTATGTGTTTTATCTAAAAAGCCCTTTACAAGAGGCAAAGTTGTACCTCTCTGGCAAAAACAAAGTTGCAACGAATAATTTGCAAACCAGCAAATACATTAATTAGCACACTGACATGTCACACTTTGCGCACATCTCCAGTCTCCTAAAGTAAAAAAAAGCACTCTGAATGAGAAAAACGTTTAACACATGTAGCCCAGAGCAAATTCCTTGCCAGTTCACTCACACTTTCACATCCAAAAACATTTGCCACAAAGTCCAGGCACAGTTCCACTGATGTTTACCAATTCACCCCCACTTTCACGTCCAAAAATATTTGGCACACAGTCCAGGCAGAGCTTCATAGATAAACAGCTTGAGAGCACCCTACTG